>NW_024426774.1:20217263-20318417 GCF_017311325.1 Ursus maritimus | reverse complement strand
CCCCCCCCCCCCCCCCCCCCCCCCCCCCCCCCCCCGAGCCTGTTGCTTGCCTCCTGCCGCCATCTGGTCCCTGCCTGTGGGCTGGAAAGGGCGGGAAGGCGTGGGGTCCTGCCCTCCTGGCTCAGGCACCGCTCCTCAGGCCACCCAGACCCTGCCCCAGGCCTTGCAGTGGCGGGTAAAGATTTAATGGAATTAACTGAGAATTAGCCAGGGCCTAGGGCTATAAAAAGAATGAATAAGTGAAAAGCATCACTCTCCCTCCCCCACAGAATGTTGTGGGGGCAGCCACACCACCCGTCTTTGTTCTGCACGTGTGGGCCAGACCCTTCCCACTAAGGGTGTGGAGGTGGCTGCTTCTGCCCCACAGCCCTCTTGAGTGGCTTCCCTCCGGCCCAGGGAGCTGCCACGGTGGGTACACAAGCCCAGTCCCTGCCCTGCCTGCGGGTCTTCATTGCTTCCCAGAGCTTCCTCTGCCCAGTCCAGCGCTCAGAAGCCTGGATACGGCGCAGTGAGAGTGACCTCCGGTGCCCCACCCCACCCCACCCCCCGTGCCCACCCGCCCTGCCAGGCCCTCGTGGAGGCCCGGCTGGGAGGTGGTACTTGCAGTGAGAGCTGGGTTTCTGTTAGCTGTTGCTCCTTTCTTGAGTGGTGATTTTTCTCTTAATAAAAGCAATTAAATGCTGAGCTGACAAGTCTGCATTTGGCCAAGTGGGGGGACCAGCACAGGGGCACAGGGTCTGTGAGCCCTCTGTGGTTGGCAAACTCAGCACCAGCTGGGCCCCTCTGGCTCCAGCCCTTTGGATAGCCTCGTGGCCCCGGGTTCGAGGAGGTCTTAAGACTCTGGGCCACTTGCCTGGGCTGCCCACGGGAAGAGCCTGACAGTATACCAGGTAGAACCGGGGACCCCAAAAGCTCACCAAAAGGGTCCTGCAAGCCCAAGAACGGTCTGAAGGCTTAAGACCTTACAAGAGTCCAGGGCACGTGGGGGGACTCAGTCGCGTAAGCATCCAACCCTTGATCTCAGCTCAGGTCTTGGTCTCAGGGTCATGAGTTTAAGGCCCGCGCTGAGCTCCACAATGGGTGTGGAGCCTACTTAAAAAAAAGAAAAAAGACCCTGCAAGAGCCCCCAGAGCTCCAGCCTCCACTCATAGACACCACTGCCCCCAAATGCAAGAAGGGAGTCCCACACCACTGGCCTAGGCCCAGTCCCGCAGTGACAGGCCTGTTCTCCTACCACAGTCTGCGGTGGGGACAAAGTCTCCTCATGACACGAGGCAGGGTCGTGGGCCAGTATCTCACTGGACCTGAGCTCTTTGAAGAGATTCAGCCACAACTTTTTAAAGACTTTAATCATGACGGTGGGATACAAGCAACCGCTCCAGGGGCCTTACTTCGACAGGCCCTATCACAGCAGCTCTGGAAAATCCAGAGTGGTCCCAGGCAGGTCCCTGGGCAAAACGTGCCGGCGGCGGCTCTGGCACCAGCACCCGTACTGGCGTCCACCCTAACACGGCAGCCCTTCTGGGTCCAGCTCTACTTCGTGGGCACCCGGAACACCTGCGTGGGTGGAACTTGCAGTTCGGAGTTGATCTGGAAAAGAAAGAGCGAAGCTCATTACATTTTTCCCAGGGGCCTCCTTCTTCATGCCTTCTGGGGGCAGGGGCACGGGCTGGCTCTCCTCAGGGCTCCAAGTCTCTGCAAGCATTTCCTCCCCACGTGCTTCCAGATGCCAGGGAAGGCCACAGCCGGCCTTCCTTCAGAAGAGAAGTGCTAAGGCTTTTGGTCTGGCTTCTGCTCCAGCTGGCTCACCTCCGGTAATGTTCTGAACCCTCTGCTCTGACCCCTTCACCTGTGCGTCCCATCCCCGGTCCAGCCCTGCCCTTCCCCGCTCCGCCCCCCCCCCGCCCCCGCTTGTGCACAGCCCCACGGACCACACCGTCCTCTCATGTCTGTCACAGGCCAAGAGACCATCACGACGCCGAGGCCTTACCACATCCTCTGTTCAGGTGTGGCCTGGGGCCCGAAACCACGGCAGGGCCACACTTCCAGTTCCTGGGCTTGTGGCTGGCCTGTCACCTCTCCCACACACAGCTGGTGACAGAGGACCTACGCCCAGCCCAGCGTGTCAAGAGCGTCCTGGCCCATGGCCTCAGTGCCGTGTGAAGGATTCCACACTAGCCCAGCAGAGCGAGCAACTGTGTGACGAATGGATTCTAAGCTCTGGAGCAGAGACATGAGATTTCTTCTCCTGCAAGCCATGGGGAAGTTGCCCCAACCATCACGGGAGTGATCGAGAGTGGGGGCCAGGGAACATCTGTCCCAGCTGGAGCTTCCTCTCGCCATGTCACACCCCCAGCCGGACAACCTGGGCCGGCAGAGTGGGAGGAGCCCAGGGCTCTGGGCCCGTCAGAGTCCCCAGTTTTGATTCTCCCTTTTGGGAGAATCATCTGTGCCCTGTCGACGTCACAGAGGGCTTAAGAGCAAAGAAGAAACCGCATAAAGAAGGGCTCTACGGCCTGTGACGCTGTCCCGGGCTGGGGCACGGCTTCCGAGAGCGGGCCGGCAAGCAGCTGGCACCACAGACCCCGGGCATCGGAGGGGCACTATTACAGCCCGGATGTCCTGGAGGCAACGTCCACTCCCTTGTCTGATAATTCTGTCCCAACCTGAGGTATGATTGCTGATATTTTCCATCACATCTTAACGCTCTCTTGCTTCTGGTGAGGGAAGAGACTCGTTTCCTAAGAGGAGTCCCACGGCCTCCCTCAGCTTCCTGCCTACGTGCTCGGAGGGTCCCTGTCACCCACCTTGGAATCGAGATACTGTTGAAGCAGCATCTGGAGCTCTGTGTTCTGCTGCTCCAGAGAGCTGTTCTCCACCAGCAGCTTGGCCCTCTGGGTCAGGAGGAGGCTTTGGGTGGAAAAATCAGTTAGAGGCTCACTGTAATCCTCCTCCATCCTCCGCCAAGGAGGGGCCAGGGCCTCTGGGTTTCGTCTGGTTGGAGCTGGAAGAAGACCCCAGAAGCCTCACCCACCAGAGCAACCTTCCTGCCCTGAGCGAAGCGGGTTGGCAGGAACAGAACAGGAGTGCTGGGCCGGAGGCCACACCCCAGGCCTCTTCGGCGGGAGCTTTCCTTCCAATGGAAAGCCAGGGAGGTGGCAAATGCGGCCACAGCAAGCAGGACCCTTCCCCACCAACTGCCTGGCCCCCTCCTCCCCTGCGCAATGACACGCGCACTTACTGGTATTTTTCCAGGCCTGTGTACAGAGCGTCCCAGAGGCTCTGCGTGGTGTCGGGGATAACCGTGGTGAGGGCCTCCCAGTACTCAGAGTCCTTGGAGTTATCTTGCACATACTTCAACTTCACGGGTGCCCGAGAGTTCCTGAAGGTTGAGAGCAACAGTCGCATCGTCTCCACCTGGCACCCCGGACCCCACGCGGTGCCAGCCACCGTGCCCGCCCCTCACAGACTCCCGCTTTCCCACCGGTCCCCTTCCCACTCTGCTATGCCCGTCTATCGGTTTACGGCAGAGTCTCTGAAAGGGCACGTGTCCCTGGTGCCATTGTCGCCTTTGTGACAGCCTCACTGGAGTTCTATCCACCCCTTTTCTCCACCAGTTCACCTCACTGAACTTCCATCCCGCTACTGTGCCCATTTCTTTCACTAATGCATCTGAAACCCCTCTCAAAAGTCGGCATCCCCTCGAGGGTAGCCTGAATCCAGGACAGCATCACCTCCACCAGGACAAGCCCCCGGCTGCTCTCCTGTAGCCAGCATCGCCCCCCTCCCTGCCACCAAAGGGATCCTTCTAAACTCCGCGGCTCTTGAGTACGGCTTCCCCACCGCTCAGGACCATGTTCCGGCTCCGGTCCGCTCAAGGGTACAAAGGTCTTGGGCCCAGCGGGCAAGGCCCTCCAAGATCGGGCCTGGCACCGTCACCCACTGGCCACACTTCCCAGGGAGGACCCTGACACCAGCCACACCTGTCATGATTCTTGAACGCACCTTTCCCCACACTGTGACACCCTGCAACGCCCTTCCCCCCAATTTACCCACCTAGGAAACCCCGGTTTGGGTGCCTAAAGCCCTCTGGGACACGCCAGAAGGGGTTGCCATTGCCTCCTCTGAGCAACGGGACACCTTGTTATGCCCTGGCCATCGTCCTGATAACAACGTGCGACCTCGACAAGGCCTACGCCCAGCAGGCCCCGGGACTGACCACTGAATGAATGATGCATGAGAAAATCCAAATCGCCTCTTCACCCCCTCCTTTCCTTCGTGTCCACAGATTTCTCCAGCCCTCCCCCATCACCCTGTCCTCCCCGCCCAGGTTCCAGCCACCTTCCCTGGGCCTCAGGCAAGCCCCCCAGCACCACACCTGGGTTTCTTTAGACCCATGACAAAGGCCTCCAGGATCTTGAGGACATCGTTGGGGTGGATGAGCCTGGGAGAAGGCAGGGCCTCCTTCTCTTCCGGTTTCCCTTCCACGAGGCTTTCCTCCTCCTGTCCCTCAAGGTCTGTCTGCTCTCCCGGCTCCAGGGCTGACATCGGGCTTGTTTGCTCCTGCGGGGGTGAGAGATGCCAGGGGTTGAGCTGGAGAAAGACGCAAGGGGGACTCTGGATTGGGGGTACACGGCAAACATGAGTGTCTGAAGACAGAGAGAAAAAGGAGAAAAGTTTACAGAAAGTTACAGAAAAGATGCAAAGGGACACATTTACAGGAAGGAAGAAATGGTGAAGGAAAGAATGGAAGAGGAGGGGGATGGGATCAGGAGAGGCACACGGGGGCTTCAGAACAGTGATAATCTTCTAATTCTAAATCGGGGCTCATAGGTGTTCGTTTTACTGATATTCATAAAGCTGACACCATATATATTATATATATGTGTGTGTGTGTGTGTGTGTGTGTGTGTAAATACACATATATATTTTTTTAATAAAAAATCATAAATTGTATTTTAATTTTTTAATTTACAAAAGTCTTCCTCCTACTCTTGTCTCGTGTTCATGCAGTTCACCTCCCACAGGCAAACCAACGTCATCAATGTCTTACGCATCCTTCCAAAGAAATCCTCTGTCCGTACAAGCAACGCCATCCCCCCCGTTTTCACATGAATGATACTCTCCTGCAGACACAGTTCTGCACTCGGCATCTTTCACATACCAATAAGCCTGAGAGATATTTTCATGTAAAAAATATGTAAGGAACTTCTTTGTTCTTTTTTCCACTGGTGCCCAGTATTCCACTGTCGCTGCGCCACTGATGAGGTCACCAATCCCTTCAGGATGGAATTTTGGTTATTTGCCATCTCCTCCCACTTCAAGCGGTGCTGCGACCAATGAGCTACGATAAACGCATCCTTCCGTCGGACTGAGACATAGCTGCAGAGCGAAATCCTGGAGGGAGGACTGCAGGGGACCGTGTATATGGTGTTGTCATCCATGCTGCCCTCTGTGGAGGCTGCGACAGTGGGCTCTCACAGCAGCGACTTAGGAGTGGCTCTGGTCCCCACACCAGGGCCGTCACGATGTGCTATCGAGCTCGCAGAGTCTTGCGTACGTGACAGGTGCAGATGGAATGTGGAACAGTTTTAATTTGCACGTCTCTTATTATAAGAAGCCTGGCTATCTTCTCATATGTTTAAAAGTGATTCGTATTGCCTCTTATAGGAGATTTTTGTTCCTATCCCTTGTCCACTCCATCGAGTTGTTGGTCTTTTTCTTCCTGGTTTATACGAGTTCTTTCTATATGAAGGAAATGGGCCCTTAACTGTGATACGAGTTAAGAACATTTCCCCCAGCTGTCGTCTGTATCTTAACTTTGCTCATAGTGATTTTTGCCCCACAGGGTTGTTGCTTTTTAATGTAGTCAAATAGATCCTCTTTTCCCCTCTTTATGGCTTCTGGGTTTTGTTCATCCAGTCATTTCTTTTAGGAAGCATATGAGGATACTCACCCTGGAGCCAGCAACATTAAACATATTTTTTAATTCAAGTTTTTAATTTTTAAATTAAAACGTTATAATATTTTTAACATGATGGCTTCTTCAGAATAGTCCATTACAATCAAGATAGGTATTACACGGGACGCCCGGGTGGCTCAGTGGGTTGAACGTCTGCCTTTGGCTCAGGTCGTGATCCCGGGGTCCTGGGATAGAGTCTCGCAATGCCCCGCTCAGTGGGGAGTCTGTTTCTCCCTCTGCCTCTGCTGCTCCCCCCTCCCCTTGTGTTCTCTCTCTCTCTCTCTCAAATAAATAAGTAAAGTCTTGAAAAAAAAAAGATAGGTATTACAGATGGGCCCTGCTTTGCAGGAAAGTGGTAAGGATCAAAATATTCAGAACTTGGTGGCACAAGGGCTCCGAGGGGCTGAAGCCTGGCTTTGAGGAAGAGCCCAGGAAAAGACACCTTGGGCCTTAGTGTGAGACCAGTCTCCCATCCAGAGCAAATTCTTTCCTTTGCAAATAGAAAAAGTAATAATACCGGAAACGTTAAGTTAGCTATCTCTGACATAAAACCCTCACTATTTCTCCAGAAGTATTATACAATGCCTTCTGGGGGCTTCCAGAATTTCAAATACTCTCTTTTTTATTGTACTTCACATTACCTGACTGGAGGGTGAATGATAAATTCGGTATTTGAGGAAGAAGTTCACCAGCTTATACAAGTCGTCCTCACTTTCAATTCCAAGGGCCTGGGGGAAAAGAGGAGAATTGCTCAAACACCACAGCAAGAAATCCACCGGCTGCGAGAGTTAACAGACCTCAGCTCCTAAGAGCAGGAGGTTTGGCTGTTCCCCCGAACACCGCCAGCACCTGCCATGGCCCAGAGTGAGGCCACTCAACACCGGGGAAGCGCAGTGAGATCACATCCGAGCAGAGAAACTATGCTCAGAGGCAGGAACAGCTCTGCACAGGCCCGGTGGCTATAAGAATGCTAGAGGAGCCTGGACACACATCTGAGTTTAGGGGCGTTGGGGAGAACCTCCAATCTGAGAGCCAGGCCATGAGAAAGAAGCTGGTGGAGGAAGGGTCAGGGCTGGGAGATGACTCTGTGGCCAATTTGTGGCATGGAGAACGAGGAAAGGGAAGGAGGTGACCCCGAGCCCAGGGAAGCCTGGGAGACTCACATCTCTTCCCAAGGCCAAGGCAATGTTGGAAAAACAGAGGACTCTGGCTTAGAATGAGGTCCCCACCCCATGTCAGGTCAGCCCAGGGGGACTCACTGAGAAGATGGCGTCCAACCTCAGCAGATAGCATTCGTTCTTCTCCAGGGGAAGCAGAAGGCTCAGCAGCTTGCTCTCTATGAGGAAACCCTGAGAAGGAAGATGACATCTCTCGTCAGAGACAGGTTTCGGAAACGACTGCTGGGACTGCAGTCTACCTCTGTGTAACTCTAGGCGATGACACCACAGAGCAGGACCCCAGGGATGAGACTCTGGGCAGCAGGACCCCCGAGGATGTCCTTCCTGGGATGCCTGAGAGCCCTTCCCGGGGGACAAAGCCAACACGCATCATGGATTTCACTCCCCCACCTCAGAAGGGTGCAGGCTCGCCTCACCCACACACCACTGGGCAAACAGCTAAGTTCCCCAGAGCAGCCCAGACCCATCCAGTCACAGATTCCTGCCCGCCCAGTGTCACTTCGCTCAGAGGCTAGCCCTCCAATATCCGTAGACCAGGGCCGCAGGCACTGAGCGGGAGGAGAGGGAGTCATGGCAGGCGGGGGACACACCCGATCGCATCACCGTGCACATGAAGTGGGGGGCGGCTGGGGAGACTGCGAGCCCGGCACCCACTCTGAGCTGGCCGGAGAGGTGGCCACTGGCGGCAAGCCTGCAGAGAGAGGAGTACCCGCCTGCTGTCTCTTTCAGCAGGAGCCGCCCTCAGGGCCAAGAGCCAGCTCTTGGCCAAAGAAAACTGTTCCAAGGTGATGGGAGGCTGCCAGTCCTGGCTGCGCCTCTCTCACTCATCTCAGAAATGCAGGCTCACGCACCAGTCGTGTTCCCGGAACGCCTCAACTCCTAGCTGAGCCAGCGCCAAACGCTGGACACGAAATCCAGTGCGTATTGCTGAGACAGGACGGATCTCCAAAGCCTAACACACCCCGAGTGATCACTCTGAGCTCCCAGAGGAAGGCCACGTCAGCTGCGGCCACACCACTCGGCAGGTGGGTTCACAGACGTGAGACTGGAGCCCTTTCTCTTGCAGAATCAGCTTTTTTTTCTTTTTTTCTTTTTTTTTAATTAGCAGGAGCCCCTGGGCCAACTTGGCCCACACCTCGCTGACCCACTAAGGGAGGACCCCTGTGCCAGCGGGGGGCAGCCCTGAGGCCGGGCCTCTCCGTGAAGGACACTGCTTGCACCCTCCTACTTCCCGGGACGCGTCTGGCCGGCCGGCCTGGGCAGCAGCAGCAGGCGAGAAGCGAGGGCAGGGAGCGGGCAGAGCCAGCGGCCAGCAGTCCCTCGGCGCAGCCCCACGCAGCCGGCCTCACCGACTCGTCACACAGCAGCATCAGGATCTTTCTGGTAGTTTTCGCAGAAATCTGCTTTGGCAGGTCAAGGTAAGACTCTGCTTCCGAGGCGGTCTCCTCCATCCCCTCCTCTTCTGCAGACGGGGCAGAGAGAAGAGAGAATGGGAGAGACAAAGGAGATCGTCGCTTGGCTTTGTTGATTTTAAGCAACAAACGGCTTTCCCGAGAACGTTTACCTGTTAAAAAGCCTCTTTAGGCCCCATGAAGTCTCCTTCGCTGAAGAAATCCTAGTATGTGGCAAAAACGGGTTGGGGGGGCGGTGCTGGATACGAGACTAGCGGGAGAATTCTGCCATTCTACAATCTTCGCTGTTCTTAATTTCATCTCCCTGCCAACATCCTACTCCAAATCCGGCCACGACCAGGAAGTGGAAGGGACAGTAGGAACCTATTTATTCTCACTTGAGAGAACAATCTAGCACATCTGCTCGGTGGATTCTAAACCAGCAGCAGATCAGAAGCAGCCAACTAAACCCTGGTCCAAGGGGTGGCCTCAGTTCTCGGCAGGAACAGGTAGCTCATAGCAAGAGCCAAACATTTTCTTACTTAAAATGAGAAATTTAAAAATGTTTTGTCCTATATATTCCTCATCTGAAAATAGTCCTAAGAAATCACTGTCCTACCAGGTTTTACTAGTGGTTCGAAAGAGAAAACGAGATCATGTAAATGAAGATATTTTTTGAAAAGTACAAGATACCATGTTGCTGGTGGAAACGCAAAATGGTCCCATCCGTATGGGGCAATATCCAGCAAAACTATGAGGCATTGACCCTTTGACCCAGAAGTCCTACTTTTAAGAATCTATCCTAACAATTCACCGGGAAAAATATGCAGACACAAATGCACAGAGCGATTTATTGCAGCAATGTTTGTAAGAACAAAAACAAACAAACAAAAACCTGAAAAAAATCCCAAGTGGCCACCAACAGAACACTATCTGAAGTTATAGCTTGGCCACACAACGGAATACCAAATAAAAACAGCATGAGGAATGTGTCTTCTTACTATTACAGACTCAGCTTCAGGAGACTTTGTAAGTGAAAAAAGCAAGATGGAGAAAAGCATATGCTCTCATTTAAAAAGTGGGTCTATATAAATATAAACAAATATATATACACATTTGTTTTTAAAAGCAATTGAAAGATAAACCATACATTTTTAGATAGTTGCCTACAGGAAGAGGGACAAAATAGAGTGGAGAGTATTCTTATCCTATACTTCCTCCAGTATACCTTGCTTTGTACATTCGACTTTGGAAGCATGTAACTATATAACTATGAAACAAAATTAAATTGTAAAAAGCAATCCCTAACAATCAAAAGTAAAACAAAACAAAAAGACCTAAGTATGTATTCGGTTGGTGACATAACCAAATAGAAACTATTCTAAGTGACTTTATTTTTTTTTTAAAGATTTTATTTATTTATTCGACAGAGAGACAGCCAGCGAGAGAGAGAACACAAGCAGGGGGAGTGGGAGAGGAAGAAGCAGGCTCACAGTGGAGGAGCCTGATGTGGGGCTCGATCCCAGAACGCTGGGATCACGCCCTGAGCCGAAGGCAGACGCTTAACCGCTGTGCCACCCAGGCGCCCCTCTAAGTGACTTTAAAAGACACCAATCGGGGCACCTTGGGGGTTCGGTCAGTTAAGCGTCTGCCTTTAGCTCAGGTCATGATTCCAGAGTCCTAGGATCGGCCTGCGTGGTCTCCGTACTCAGCGGAGAGCCTGCTTCTCCCTCTCTCCCTCTGCTCCTCCCCCAGCTCTCTCGCTCTCAAATACATAAACAAAAATCTTTAAAAAATAATAATAATAAAATAAAATTTAAAATAAGTAAAAAATAAAAGACAGCAGTTTGTCTGTACATTCCTAGTGGAATGTGTCCTAGGAGTAAAAAGAACTTCAAGGAAGTTTAAACAATTTTTAGTAATCATTCGTTAGGAGTAGGTTGATATTTTATTCTGCAACTGTTCTGTGGTTGTGGGAAAAGCAATGAGTGATTATTCTGGAGTCACTGTGCACCAAGATTTTCAAGTGAGGAGAAAGGAGATATACTTTGATAAGGTTAAGTAAAAATTCTGGCATCCTGATTATTACGAAATGTTAGGAGGAATACAAGATTTATTTTATGGTGAAAATGTAATTCCACACCCTATGTTCATCCACAATTGACCCATCCCAAGCAATGAGCACTCCAGCTCCCAGACTGTGGTTTCAGAATACCATTCCCTATTTAAAAGGATCAGGTCTCCTCGACCTTGAGAAATGGCCGATTACAGACTTGAAGCAGGAAACACATAATGTGAGACTGGCAATCTGGTCATTCTGGAAAGTCAGGAAGCTATCGACTACTACTGAGGTTGTGTCAAAAGGACCCAGAAGCCAACATGAAGAGACTCCCATGGGCCAAAGATGGGACAATGTGAGCATCAATAAGCGTGATAAGTGCGGTAAACTGAAACACACCAAATTTGTTTAAATCCAAGTGTGTTCATAATGATATATTTTTTTTAAGATTTATTTATTTATTTATTTATTTGAGAGAGACAGAACGCGTGCACGTGCGCACGCAGGCGGGAGGGGCAGGGAGGAGGGAGAGAGAGAAACTCAAGCGGACTCCGCGCTGAGCAGAGAGCCCCATGTAGAGCTGGATCTCACAACACTGAGATCACAGCCTGAGCCGAAACCAAGAGTCAGACGTTTAACCAACTGCACCATCCAGGTGGCCAGGGATATTAATTTATGAAACGTTACTGGTCACCTTTGGAAGATGCTAGAGACCCAGCCCATTTATTTTGAAAACTAGTAAAGAGAGAAAGAACAGCATCCTGCTTTTCCTCTATGAACTGTGTCTCAGGGTAACAAATAGCTGATGAGGGGAAGATTCTATTTTCAGAAGTGTCCCAGCTAATAAATGAAGACGTATGATAGAATTTAGAATATTGCCTTTTCGCAACCCTGAAGGCAATTAATGGATCTTAGACAATGACTACCACTGGTTGTAGCCTCCCAAAGAGAGAGACAACCTACCACTGGTTTATCCCAATGGAGGTACACAACTGGGTACTCAGCAAAACCTGACCGAGCCTGAATGTGATCAAGCTTCCAGATCGAGCTACCAGATTATAATACAGGGAAGAGGGTAAAGCTATAAATTAAATTAGAGACTTAAAAGCCACGACTATAGACCTTCCAGCTATGAGAACTCCTCCCCCTTCTCTGGACTTCAGTTCGCTCATCTTTGAAACGAATGGTTGACCTGATGGCCTGACAGGCCCCCAAGCTCTAGGGCTCTCGGACTCTGGGACGCCATTCCAGTCACCTGCTTGCATCAGCACCTCTTCTAATATCTGTGTGGCAGACTTCTGCGGCTGCTGAGAGAGGGGTCCCACGTTCCTCAGGAACCAGAACTCAGGTGCCGTCCAGGGGAGCCCCAGGTGATGGGTATGAATGATCCTGTCGACATCAAGGGCCCTGCTCATCAGATCCTTTGCCTCCTCTTCATTCATCAGCCAAATCTCCCGAAACTGCTTGTCATCAACGACAGCAAAATGCCTGCGGAGGAGCGTTGCTCAGCATGGAGCGGACCCCGGGGCCTGGCCTGGGTCCCCCCGTGAGCAGGAGGGCGAGCACTGACGTGGAGCTGTGCTGCGTCCTGGGCCTGGGTCACCGGCCCTCACCTGTGACAGACTGGAGGCCGTCCCCACACCTCTCAAGAAAAGGCAGGTGACATGCGAGTAGAGGGACGGGGAAGACAGCACAAAGGACTCCGCGTGCCTGGGCCCACCTCTATCTAGGGCACGTGCCTTGGGACGCGGGTCCCTAAGATACCTCATGGCTTTCTGTAGCTCCTTGAACTGCATCACGAGGCGTTTGTAGTCGGAGGTCAGCGACTGGTTCTCCTCCTGAAACTGCTTGATCTGTTGGGCGTACTTGGATCGCAGGTTGTTCAGGGTATCGTGCAGGCTGCGGAGCAGAGGGGACCGGGTTCGTCTGCAGCCGAACAGAAGCTGTGGTGTGTGCTCCTCCCCGGGACTTCACACAGCCTTACAGAACCCAGGGTCAGCGCGGTGCAGACGCAGAGAACCTTCCTGTTCATTCCCAAACCCGGCTGCGCCGGCTGCGAGCGAGGGAAGGCCGGCCGCAGGAGGCAAGGGGGTCATCCGGGACTAAACTCACTTACGACGGTCCAGAAACCCTGACCCCTGAGGGGCCGTCTCCTACTGGGAGTGTGACGGAACCCTCCCCCAACAGGCCACCTGTGAGCGTGTCTCTAGGGACAGCCACCTCACATCCTTCAAGGGCGTATCTCAACTACTTCACTGCCGTGATTTGAATGTTCATTTCCTGTCTAAAACAAGGAAAATAGGAAGGGAAAAATGAAAACTTCACACCATAAGTCTACGAAATATGAGCCCTCCATCCTCAGAGAGCTGACACTGCTCACGAGTCCGACAGTTCATTCATTCACTCGCTCATTCATCGAACATGGAAGGTCTCTTGCCAGGGGTATGTTTGAATACAGCGATGAATACAAGGATACGTTCCAACGGAGGGCACTATCAGCCGACCCAGAGGCAAAGACACACTCGTCACGGTGGAGCGTGAAAGCGCCGTGGCGGGCACTTTACCCAGGATGCCGGGGAGCCCAGAGCTGAGGCATGGAACTTACCCTCAAGGGGAGTGGCCGAAGGTTCCAGCACAGTGACAGGTTATGATAGCCCGGCCAATGGCCCTGCAAGTCCAGGCATGTCACAGCTCCACATCTCACTGCTCTGGGAGCTCTGGGCATGGAAACTTGTCTCATGAATTATGCACGGCAGGCACGGCTTTTAGACCCAGGACCAGACGTCAGACTTCAAACCCGTGAAGAGGTGTCTTATGTCAGTGCCCCATTTACACAGGAAGACAGAGTCTGAAGGCCTACGCATTTTCAGTTTAAAAACTCTAAAGATAAAATTGTCCCTCTTAAGCATTATTCTGAAATAAGCATAGGGTCCCCTAAACACACAAACATCCAGCCTTCATGTTTTCAGCCTCAATAAAATGCAAAAATCATTTAACTTAGGCTCTGATAAAAAGCAATATCTAATTCATTTTCTTAACTATAGCATTTTAGGAGACTTTCCACATATAGGTGTAAAAAACTTTATTAAGAAACAAAAATTTATTAAGTAGCCATCCCAAAGTACTTTCCCAACGTCCCTTAGTAAAGGGGTTTCTATGTGTCATCTAGCCATAGAAGCTAATAAAACAAAAACCACCTCCAGGTGCCTGCTGCAGGTCTGGGCAAGGTCACGAGACGGGAAGGAGACGGCACGGGGCGGCTGCAAGGGGAGGCCCAACAACACGTCCCGTCCGTCGTGACGGGCTGGAAGCTAGAGATGGAGGGGACGCAGATGGAGGATGGGAAAACTGGGAGGGTAGGCAAGCCGGGTTTCAAAACCTGTGTCCTGGCAGTGACAGCGACTCTCCCAGCTGAAACGTCTTTTGGCAGTCCCAGATAAAGTGACGAGGTGAGGGTGGGATTAGGGATATGTAGCTGGGAGTCCTCGAGAAAGAGGTCATATTCAGGGGCGCCTGGGTGGCTCAGTTAGTGAAGCGTCTGCCTTCGGCTCAGGTCACGATCCCGGGGTCCTGGAGTTGAGCCCCACGTTGGGCTCGCTGCTCAGTGGGGAGTCTGCTTCTCCTTCTCCTGCTCCCTCTGCCCCCCTACTCATGCTCTCTCTCTCAAATAAATAAATAAAATATTTTTTTAAAAAAGAGGTCATATTCAAAGCCATGAGACTCGTGTAGAGGATGGATGGAATACAAATATAAAGCAAAGGGATAAGTTGCTTTCTAGAATATCTAATCACGCAAGAGAAAGCAGAACCATGAAAGGAAATACACTGAGAAAGAAGAGCAAATATTTTAGAGTCAGAAAAGCCAAAGGAGAAAAATTCTGAGATTCGGTGCCAGTAACACTAGGATGAGCCCTGAGGAAGAACCGTGTTGCCTGGCTAGAAGGACATCATTGGTTACCTACAGAGGGAAGTGGTTGTCCAATTCTGGGGTCAGGGGTCAAGTTATGAGTGTTGGAGGTGAGGGGCGGGGCTGGTGGTGAGAGGAAAATGGCCAGGCAAGCAAGAAGAGAAAGAGTTAGCCTCACGCAGGAGCTGCAGTGTCAGGTGACAGGTTTTCCAGGTTAAGGGAAACTGTTACCTGGTTGAAGTCAGAGGGCAGAGCCAGGGAAGGGATGGTGGGCATGACGTAATGATGCCACTCACCTTTTGTCCTTGGGATCAAACCCAAGGTCTGCCTCACGTACCTCTGCCCACCCCCCGTCCCACCAACGTCCCCTCGCCCGCAGTGCAGCCCCTTTCAACAAACGTGGAACTTCCGGCTTCGTACTTCCTTGCCTTCAGACCTGCCCTTCATTCCTGGCCCTGGAACCATCTACCTTTTTATCAATTCACATCCCTCTCCCCTTCACTAGGTCACTTCCTCAGGAAGCCCTCCCAGAGAACTCCTTCTCACAGACTGTACGGATTTATGGCTGTTGTAGATGGATGGAGAGAGGGAGGAGAGAAAGGAGAGATCTAGAATGAGACACACTACACACTTGATCTCTAGTGGTAGGAATATGGTGTTTTATGGAGTTTTTTAAGGATTTTATTTATTTATTTATTTGATGGGGGCAGGGCAGCAGCAAAGGCAGAGGGAGAAGCAGACTCCCCACCGAGCAGGGAGCCCAATGTGGGGCTCCATCCCAGGACCCTGGGATCGTGACCTGAGCCGAAGGCAGACGCTTCACTGACTGAGCCACCCAGGCGCCCCTGTTTGTATGTTTTTATCTTACTTTCGCTTGTGATACTTCCTGCTTCTCTAAAATGCACAGTACTGCTTAATAACGAGCGGAGAATCTATTCTACAGACAGCTCCGCACGTGTGCAAAGGAGAGCTGGCAATAGCACTACGCTGGTATCATTCGCAATAGCAGAAGATTAGAAGGAATCTGAATGTCCATCCACAGGGACATTCAATCGTGTGAAAGCTCTTATGAACTGATATGGGAACATTCACGACACAGAACAGTGTGAATAGAAGGCTATCGTTTGGTGTAAACACAGAGGGGGTGGTGAGAGTATTTATCTGTGTTTGCTCGTGTGCAGCTAAAGAAATTCTGGAAGGAACAAAAGAAATGAACAACTATCACAGAGGTGGGAAAGAGGAACCACACAAAATGGGGGGTGGGAGACGGACTTTTTGCTGTGCATTCTTGCACGGGGAGGTGGGAGGGGCAGTTGAAAGTATTATCTTAAAAAAAAAAAAAACAACCTCTTTTAGTAAGACTTGGTTATACTGTGAACGGCTTGCCCTCGTCCAGAGGGAAGAGCCGTCCCATCCCCGTGTTCGGCACGGAAGGGCCGCTGTTCTGCTCGCTTACCGGTTGATCTTCCTCTTCTGCTGGGATTTAATCACTGTGCTCTCTTCGTCCCTCTTCTTCAGCACCTGGCAGTTGTACTCCAGCTTCTCCTGGTTGAGCTGGTACGTTGCCTTCATCTGCTGAAGCTGTTGCTCAAGAACCTAGAGTTAAAGTTTGAAAAAAAACAACACTCACTGGCCCTGGTATCAGTGGTGTGCTGAGGGCCCTGGTTCTCCGTTCCGGAGCCAAGTCAGAGCGGCCGGAGGGACGAGTGCCTCCACCTGACTTCTCAGAAAATCCATCATTAGAGGCAAATGAAAGGCCAACCAGAAAAAAATATCCATCATACGGGCGCCTGGGTGGCTCCGTTGGTTAAGCGTCTGCCTTCAGCTCAGGTCATGATCCCAGAGTCCTGGGATCAAGTCCCGCATCGGGCTCCCTGCTCAGTGGGGAGTCTGCTTCTCCCTCTCCCTCTGTGCTCTCCCTCTATCTCTCTCAAATAAATAAATAAAATCTTTAAAAATATATCCATCATTTGACCACAAGCTTAAAGCCTACGTCCCTAAAGCCTGACAGAGATGACATTTGGAGTGTTCCAGTCTGCCCCCTCCGGTGCTCCGCACCAGACCCTCTGGAGCTACACGTCGCCCCACCAGAAACACCACACAAGTTCATATTGCCACAGAAGTGTCCCCACTTTGATCTCCAATTGGCAGTGTTAGTGTTTAACAGATGGTGTTCATTTTAAAGGAGGCTAGACATGGCTATCCTTTCTTTCTACATTTCCATTACCTGAATTCATTCATTCAGCAAATATTTACTTGAGGGCCTGATACATGTCGACACTTTTCCAGGTGCTGCTGAGAAAACACTGGTGAAAAAGGCACAGTCTTGCCCTATCTAGGGGAGGGACAGATCGACAAGCACTGTTGACAAGAAGAGAGGGGTAGGCGCAGGGTAGCATGAGAGTCTCCGTGGCCTTGAAGGCCAGGCAGGCGTTCCGGAACAGGTGGCACCAGCATGTCTAACTGAGACCTGGAAAATAAACAGGAGTCACTCGGGTGGACTCCTCAGAGGACAGAGCTCCAGGGAGGCAAGGGGACTGAGGTGCCTTGGGAATACCACGAGCAGTGTAGGGTGTGAGGTGTGAGGCAGGGAATGGTCAGAAAAGAGGCTGACAGAGCAGCAGGGCAGAAGAGAAAGAGCACTCTCGGGAAGCCTGGGTGGCGCAGTCCGTTCAGCGTCCGGCTCTTGGGTTTCGGCTCAGGTCGTGATCTCAGGGTCATGAGATCGAGCCCCATGTCAGGCTCTGCGCTCAGCGTGGAGTCTGCTCGGCATTCTCTCTGCCTCTGCCCCTCCCGCTCATGCTCTCTCTCTCTAAAGTAAATAAATAAATCGAAAGAAAGAAAGGGAAAGGGAGAAAGAAAGGGAAAGGAAGAAAGGGATGGGAGAAGGAAAAAAGGTCACTCTGACAGTTGGTTAAAAAAAAAATTTCAAGAGCAGGCCAAAGCTAGAGGCAGGGCAAACAGAGGCAAGCTTGCTCTGGCCTTTCCTGAGTGGAAATGCTGGAACAGAGGCTGCAATTAAGTGTAATCAGAGCTTGACAAGCAGGGACCTGTGACATGTGGCCCTCTTTCAAGCCTCCTCCCCAGTCTCCTTCCAATCGGCTACAGAGCCTTGCCAAGGAATCAGCTTAGGGGGTGAGTCCAGGCAGCGTCCCCTCCTCACTCTGGCCCACCCTCAAGGAGGGTAACTGGCCAGGAGGTGATGCAGAGGAGAACAAAGGCACTGGCATGGATAACCGAGAGAATTAGTCAAGAGTACCCTGTTTAACTATCTCAGAGAGTTCTAAATCTCCATTATGGGCAGGTATCTCACAATGATTTATGTCCCTGTGCTCCAATGAAACCAGCCTTGCTGCTTCAAATGTGACCAGCCCTGGACATCGGGAAGGCCACTTACCTAGGAGGTGGCTCAGTACAAAGTCCAGTAGAAAAGCTCCTTGTTGGATGGAGATAATCTGAGAAGGCATGAACACGCACAGAGAAGGAGCGTGAATGACAGTGAGTGGCTGAGACCCTGAGTGCCTGGTATTTGTTCTGATGACATCCAGGGACCTCCTTTTTCTCGTAGCCTTGCAAGAAGCTCCTATGACTAAGACGGCATTCCCCAAACTTATTTGGCCACAGAATGGTTTTTCATTATAAGGAAGTGAGAGCAGGTGAGTTACAAATGCAAGCTCTAGCACGTGAGTGTTCACGTCAGTTTCACTCTTGAAGGCTGATTATTAGATAATACTAACTATGGAAACCGACTCTCTAGTTTTCTTACAAAATACATCTTGAAAAGAAAAAAAAATCACTGACTCGCTTTTTTTGTTAGCTTTGCGAAACCACCACTCCTACCTCACCGAGCTGAACACAGTTCACAAAAATCGGAAGTAAACAGGCCATGTCTTTTTCTTTGTGACCTGAAAGAACTCACATCTGAGCTGATTTTATAGGCAAAACAACAAACAAAGGAATTCTGTCACCTGCCGGTTCTCATTTGCATTTCTTTGCTGGCACTCCTGGTTAATTATTTATTCGCGGATTTTATTCTGGGGAAGCACCCGCTCCTGCTCTTTGCTACAATACGTTCCTAGGAGACTGGTGCGTGGAAGGACTAGCAATGGAACACGCACTGTGGGCTTTCCCCATCTAGGGGATCAGCCCCTCGGTCACCCCAGCTCTGCTCCAGAACTTCTGCCACCTCCACAGTCACGATGGCCCTTGGGAGTATCGGCAGGGCTGTGAACTCGCAGAACTAAAGGTCTTGTCGCCTCACCCAACAGCGTCCACGGCAGGCGGGCGCATGAATGACGTGACTCACTGTTTGTTCGCAACACCTTCTGCTCGAGCTAATTTTGGTACCGGCGACTCTATTGTTAATTATCTCAGTGTTTAGTCTCAACAGCCCTTGGTTGTCGCACGTTGAAGGTGGTTTTATATTTTTAAATCGTAATTGATTTTTTTAACGGTCCGCCCTTATTCTTCAATGACCCGAAGATATTGTTGCAAAGCTGTACTTTATGTTCCCCCAAGACTAAGGGCGAAACATCATGTCTGGTTTTTGTGAATGATTTATAAAGATTACAATCTTACCTGCCACAAAAGGCCTTGACTGTTCTGGGTACGGTGCTGATGACACTCTCCGCAGCCGCTTTCCACACCATCTCCTGCCCCACAAGTTCCAGAAAACCAGCTGCCATCATTGCCCCCAGCGGAATGGAAATCTAAAGCAGCCTTTCCCCTGGTCCTATGGGCTGACCTCAGAGGTCCTACAGGGCCTCTTCTCCTCCACTCTCAGGAATTGTAGCTTGTTTATCTTTGGGCTTTGCACAATGTAAGTTCACGGTATTTGTTAAATAAGTAACTTGTATTTGATTTTTTGTGTGTGATTAATATTCTGGTATTAAAGGTAACAGTCCCTGAAGTTGAGCGAAACCATTTTTCAATTTTAAAAGCACAAGCAGGACCTCAAGTAAAAAACGTTTGCTTCCTGCATCAAGAACTGAGTGTTTCTAGTAGTGTTATTTTGGGGTGGTGGGTGGGTGTGGTAAAATCCTTCTCGAGTGCATAATGTTTACAGGCTTCTTTTTGCTCGTTAATAATGTCCCTTACTAGCATTAAGCACTTGGAAAGTATACATTCTCTTTTTTTACTTCTTGTACTTTACCCATCAAACCAAATCGATGTGTATTGGATCCTTCGTATTTTTGCGGTTTGCAAAAATTTTAGTTGTATATTTTAGAACTGATACAGTGCTATGAATTACTTAGGAAGAGCAGATTTGATGTTGAGCTGCATACTGTATCTTCTTGACAAAAACTGATGCTGTTTGACTTTATTGTCTAGTGAAAGTACACCTAAGTGGTATTATGATCAAGTTCGACCTACTGAAATACCCCACATACGGCAATACGGTAATCCCTGATCTGATTATCTGTTCCTAAAGGGTAATGTGGTACCGTACACTTCTGGCTTCCATTCCAACACAGGAAAGAACTGCTGTGCACAGGAACTGCACGCGCTTCCTGCTCTGAGTATCTCCATCTGCCTGCCTCCCACACACTGACACTTCACGGCCTGTCCAACTGGACAGGGGAAGCCAGGAGACGCGGGTCTCCCAGGCTCTCTGCCTCTCTGTCCCTCACCTCCCTAGTCTGCCATCACCCCCTACCCCCAAAATCTCCCCACGTCTCAGAATTTTTTGGCTTTGTTCAAGCATTTGAGGATTAGATTAAGAATGTGAGGTTCTACTCCTACAACTCAATAGCAATAATAATAATAATAATAATAATAATAAGCTACCCGATTAGAAGACATACAAATGGCCAATAAGTTTATGAAAGGTGCTCAACATCACTACTTATCAGGGAAATGCAAATCAAAGCTACAATGAGATATCACTTCACACCTCTTAGGAGAGCTATTGTCAAAAAACCAATGACAACAAGTGCTGGCAAGGGTACAGAAAAGGAAACCCCGTGCACCGTTGGTGGGAATGCAAACTGGTGTAACCACTCTGGAAACAATATGGAGTTTCCTCAAAAGATAAAAAATAGAACTACGGTTTGATCTAATAATCCCACTTCTGGATATAGATCCAAAAGCTTTGAGACCTGGATCTTGAAGAAATGTCTGCACTCCCGTGTTCACTGCGGCATATTCACAACAGTCAAGAGATAGAAACAACCTAAATGTCCATCGATGGACTACTGGAGAAAGAAAATGTGGTACAGGCATAGCATGAAATCTTCCTCAGCCTTAAAAAAGGACAACCTCCCATTTGCAACAACATGGATGGACAGGGAGGACCTTGTACTAGTAAGTGAAATAAGCCAGACACAGAAAGACAGATTCTGCACGGTATGTGGGATCTAAAACAGTCAAACTGGGGGAGGGGAAAGGGGGAGGTGTTGGTCAGAGGGCACAAAGTTTCAGTTATGTGGGATGAATAAATTCTGGGGCTCTAACGGTACAACAGAAGGTCTTTGAGTAACAATGCTGTTATTGTGTATTTGAAAATGTGTTAAGAGAGTAGATCTTGTGTTACGTACTCTTAACACAAAAGGAAAAACAAAACAAATAAAAGAACATGGGTTTCCATTATTTCACTGTTGGAGGCCAGTGGTGTGTAGTTTTGTCCCATAAATTATTATAAACCAAAATGACTAAAGAAAGCTTAACAATAGCCATTTTCATTAAAAGTGTCATGTGTACAGCCCACGTATGCAGCACTGCTCTCACAGATTTCCACTGTTCTTTGTCAGTGACTCTCATTTCCATGACAGTAATATGAGAAACGCCCAGGAAAATTCTTAAGACTGGTAAGAATATTTGTAGTCTGGGGGCGCCTGGGTGGTGCAGTCGTTAAGCGTCTGCCTTCGGCTCAGGGCGTGATCCCGGCGTTCTGGGATCGAGCCCCACATCAGGCTCCTCTGCTAGGAGCCTGCTTCTTCCTCTCCCACTCCCCGTGCTTGTGTTCCCTCTCTCACTGGCTGTGTCTCTCTATCAAATAAATAAAATCTTTAAAAAAAAATTGTAGTCTGGAGGGGCTTTGATTCAACCTTGTTACATAAAGCCACAAGAGTAGTAGGTCCTGAAATTTTATCACAGGCTATATGGAAAAGCCTTAGTCTAACAAGTTTTTCTAGACAGAAACTAAAGTGACTAGACCGTGCTGGAATATTAAGAGATAATTACATTACACCTAAATGTAATTAGAGATGAGCTTTTTCTTAACTAAACTTTGAAGCACAGAATCCTAGGCTTGGAAAGAACTTCACAAACCAGAAAATCTAACCTCCTTCCACTGCAAGAATCCTTCCTCAGCATTGAAGGCAGACACAGTCATGCAGCCTTTGAATACTTCATGAGATAAAAGACTCCTTGTTTTGTGGGATGACCCTTTCCTGTATTGGATAGTTCTAACTATTAGAAAGTTCTTTCTGGGGTGCCTGGATGGCGCAGTTAAGTGTCTGACTCTTGGTTTCGGCTCAGGCTGTGATCTCAGGGTTGTGAGGTCCAGCCCCACGTTGGGCTCCACACTCAGCACCGAGTCCACTTGGGATTCTCTCCCTCTCCCTCTGCCCAACCCGAGCACTCGAGCTCTCTCTCCCAAATAAATAAATAAATAAATAGGAAGGAAGGAAGGAAGGAAGGAAGGAAGGAAGGAAGGAAGGTCTTTCTGATGGCAAGTCAGACTCTGCCTTACAGCGATGTCCAACCATCAGCTAGAGGCTGTTTCAATATTAGGAACATTATAGGCTATGGAGCCAGAGCTGGGTCTGAATCCAGGGCCTACCTTCGCCACTAGATGGTAGCTGTTCTGCTTTGGCCCTCTGATACACCTACTAGCCCTGCTTGTTACCTTCCCTTTGCTTGGCTAAAAATGGATAATCCTCTCAATGATTCCTCAGGTCATGGTTTCCTGTTTTGCCTCTTGGCAGTTCTCCATGGTTTGTTAAAGAAAGAATTCCTCCACATATGTTTTGTCCATGAGCTCCTGCAGATATGATCACTTGAGGGAAAGCAGATAATGAGTATGTATCTGTTGCATGGACTGACTCTGGAACATTCTGGGCGGTCACCAAGGATAAAACGTGCCTGCGTACTCTGTCTGCTCTCCCACCCAGACGCCGAGCAACAAGTCAGACCTGCACATCCTGCTCCAGCCTGATCTTGATCATGTTGTAGTCTTCCCAGTCCCATATCCTCTGCTTGTTCAGCTGCTTCTCATAGCCCTCTACTTTCTTGATGCGGTTCATAAGATACTCCAGCTGAAGGCACAGGAAGACAAGAGGAAAGTCAGCCCTGGCCCTGCCCTGACTCCGTCCTTCTGCTGACCTGACAAGCATGACACAGTGAAGGGTCTCCAAGTGTCATGAGTCTGGAGGGCTCATGTCAGTCAGCCCTCAGAAGCTCCTGTGCTCCAACACTTCATATTGTTTACCTTACTCTGGAGCTGCCTTACTGAGAAACGCCAAGAGGATTGCTCCATTAATAAGTTAGCCACGGGCCCTGTGCTCAGCCACTGGTATTTCTCAAAAAAAAAAAAAAAAAGTCACTGGATCTTAGTCAAGCTATTTCTTCGTTCTTGATGTCTCTGAAGTAAAGTGATAACCCCACACCCTTTAAAACACCTTCTTGGGTCACGAATATCCGTGGCTGGGGTAGATGCCTAGGAACAAAGAAGAGAGTGACAGGACCGCGGGAACCCCAGCGAGCTGCAAAGGAAGGTGGTACTCACGGGCACCAGAAACAAATGTCACCACCAGAGGCAGCCGCCACCCACAGGGCCACAGTGACTGACCATGAAGTGCAGTAGTAAACGTCTGCCACGGCAACCCTCCCCAAGATACGTAAAGGCCAGTGAATTCAGTCACAGCAGATATTGCCCCAGGCTCCACGGATCACCCTTGACACGTCCACCCCCTCTACCCCACACGCCACCCCTTTACCTCTTTGGCACTGTGAGCCTGCAGGGCCCGCTCCCATTTCTTCTTAGTACTGGTCAGCAGTTCTTGCCGTTCTACCTCAAATGCTTTCTACGACCAAGAAGGAAGAGGGCTCTCGCGTCTGTTTTGATTGGGCAGGTTCCACAGAATGAAAGAACTCACAAGTAATTGCACAAGGGGCCACGTACCAACCAGATAGTCAAAGTCAAATCCAAATGCAAACTTATCAAGTGTCATACAACCAAATGGCAATGGAAGGAGTTGCATGGAGATCAGTGTTATGAAGTCTGGACTTCACACAAATTTCAACAGGAAATGTGCCAACTGCCCTGTGGCTCAGCCAATATCAGAGGAGGGAGCTGGAGAAAGGCCAGTGCCCTTGGTGGCAGGTACAGGGCAAGCCCTGGCATATGCTTCAATCACGCCAAGGGCCGCTGCACTGCTTTGGCTGGGGTTCCCACAAAACAAAGGAACACGTTGGTCACAAGAGGCAGGCCAAGGAATGCAGAAAGGAGTCTGTAATAATCCAAACAGAGAGGTCCCCACCCTCTCGGCTCTCTTCCATTCTGGAAAGGCCAGTCTCAATCTCAATCCTTAACATTTCATTCAAATTCAAAGTACTGATTCCTGAACCTATGTGCCCATGCTCCCACGCCTGCTTGCCATAAATACAACAAATAAACAGCTCACATACCCCCCTCCTCCACTCTTCTTATCCTTACATGGTTTTATTTTCTTGCAAAGCACTTATTACCACCTGTCCAACTATATATCTAGTAGTTTATCTATTTATTGTCTAGCTGTCTCCTACTAGGACACAGATCCCAGCGAGGACTTTGCTTTGTTCAGAGCTGTACCCCCAGCCCCTGGTACAGTGTCTGGCACACAGGAGACACTTGATGAACCCGTGCTGGGTGAGTGAAGGAATGGGTAAACAAATGAAGGGGCAGAAACCAGAGGACGAGACACCTGGGATGGGGAGGACAGACCTGGCCCTCCTCCCAGGGGCCACCCTCGGGCAGAAGGCAGCTCTTTCACACACACCCTGTCACCTCAATGTAATTCAACTCCTGACGGAAGGTTTTCATGACATTCTTCACTTGTTCTTCCATCCTCTCCAGCAGCAGGCAGATGTCATCTGACTGCTTCTTCAAATCCTTCACATACTGGTCGTCTTTTGTTTTCAACTCCTACAGAACAGCATGTCGAAGGCTGGTCACCAACTAAGCCAGAAGCAAGAGGCGCCAAGCACACTCCACCTGGACCTCTCTCTTCAGTATCTGTGAACACTAGGAATTTCTTTTTTTTTAAAGATTTTATTTATTTATTTGACAGAGATAGAGACAGCCAGCGAGAGAGGGAACACAAGCAGGGGGAGTGGGAGAGGAAGAAGCAGGCTCATAGCGGAGGAGCCTGATGTGGGGCTCGATCCCGTAACGCCGGGATCACGCCCTGAGCCGAAGGCAGGCGCTTAACCGCTGTGCCACCCAGGCGCCCCAACACTAGGAATTTCTAACCATATGACGTGAAAGTGACTTCAGAAGAATCTGAGGACACCCGAGAGAAGCCACAGGCAGACGGAGCCGAGTGGCTGCAGCTCGGGGCAAAGCCAGAACGAGCAGCGGGGGATCAAACCCGCCATGACTACTTGCTGCAAATCTCCCCGGAAGCTCCCAGATGGCCCAGGGTGCCCCAGCTGAGCAACGAAGACCCGGGATCCAACATGGGAATCTATCTACTACAGACTAAGTTCCATTCCTGAACTGAAAACATAAAATCCGACACAGCATTTGCTACAAACATACATCTTTTTAAGGTCAGCAATAATTCTAAAATTACTACAAAGCTTTTCCTTCTGGTTGAATTTATTGCCTGAGGTGTGCAATAATCCGAGTAGCGAAGTGAGGCCTCCACATTTTTCCATTCAGGAGGAGCAAACCAATAAGCCAGTCAAATCCCCCAGCCTAAGCCCACGCAGTGGGAGCGGGGGGCAGGGAGTCTTGCCTGCTGTAACTCGCCGATAAGTTTGTTCTTGTCCTCTATCAGCCCGGCACAGTGCACCTGCTGGGTGTTGAGCATGTCCCACAGGTCCTGGGGAATTCTCTTCTGCTTGCCCTCCTCCCACTTTGCGGTGATCTCATCAAATTTGTCCTGGCTGGTCTTGACTTCGCTCTCCAGCTTCTCAAGTCTGTGAAAACACACACCCCGGCCATGCCAGCCCAGCCCAGGTCTGGAAGCTGCCTCCTGCCGGAGCAGTCTGAAATACCAGGCCCGGGTCCCAAGCACTGCTCCAGGTACCCCTGCTCGAAGCCAAACCAGGCTCTGAGAAATCTTTCAGCCTAATGACTGACTGGCAGTCAGGAGACCAAATAAACAAAGTGACACATGACAAGAGCAGATCGACCGTAAAGCTGTACCTACTTTCGCACGCACACATGCGTGCGGATCGAGAGTCAATTTGTCACATACTTCTGTGACAAGCTGTATGACTCCAGTGACCAAGGCCTGACTTTGCCATTAACTGACTCTCAACTTGAGACAAGTCCCTGACCCTCTGTAAGAAGGAGAGGGTGAAAGCACCTACTTTCACACGGCTGCTGTCGGGGTTACGTGAGAGGGTACTCAGCACAGAAGTCCCTGAACAAAAGGTGCTCATATTACTATTTTTGGTTATCAACACACTTCAGGTGTGTGGCCGTTCCTCTCCTAAATTATCAATAAATGACCAGGGGGACATACCAATAGGGAAACGCCACTATTAAGCAATGGAAAATCGGCATGGCCTTTCCAGAAATTCCAGAGAGATTCTGTGATGGAGTATACTGAGGAGGGGACCAGAATGAAGGGAGGCGTGAAGACAAGAGAAGAGCCTTCAGAGCCCCCAGAACAGCCACTAGGACATACGCCGAGACTCTCTCCCTGCCTTAACCGACGGTCATTCTAGGAGGCTGGCTCCCGACAAGAGCTCCAACCCCTACAGGACAGGGGTCGCAACTTAACCTCATGCCCCCCCTTCTCCCCTCCCTTCCGAGCTAGAGCACAGAGTACATATTACAATTCACTTGACTTCTGTCCTCAAAAAATGAAAAACAACAGCCAGGTCATCTTTCCAAAGTCCACATTTATCCTGTAACTCTTGTCACTTAAGACCTTCAGCGTTTCCTCCGTGGTTACAGGACAAAGCCTAACTCCTTGGCACGGCTGGGGAAATGAGCTGATTCAGTGCTGGGTAGAGCCCCAGGCAGGCAGGAGGAAGTTGCGAGAATCAAGTCACCAGTCGCATACTGGTGGAGCTAGTGACGGGGCTGAAGGAATTACTTGTGCTCAACAACAAGAAACATCGTTACCATCGTACTGTTGCGGAGATGAGCTGAACTGGCCAAGAAGGGAGGAAAGCAAGGAGGGAAGGAAGAGATTCGTCCCTAAGGGGCGATAAGAGGATTCTGCTAGCCCAAGTGTGACACAGCCACTTTCCAACACTGGGGGAGATTTGGGGGACCCACGGAAGAGCTGTCCTCATGTCAACTGCAGAGCGGGGGGTCCTCACCTCTGACGCTTTATCTCCTCTTCCTCCACTCTCCTGTGGATCTCTCTGATATCTGTAGCCACCTGTATATTTGTCACCAACTCGGTGCCACAGAGGAGCAGTTTAGCCAATTTCTGAAAACAAAGAATTGATGAAGTTAGAGGGACGCCTGGGGGGCTCAGTAGGTGAAGCGTCCACCCTTGGCTCAGGTCATGATCCTGGGGTCCTGGGATCGAGCCCCACATCACTTCAGACTCCCTGCTTGGTGGGGAGCCTGCTTCTCCCTCTCCCTGCCCCCCACTTGTAGTCTCTCTCGCTGCTCTCTCTCTCTCAAATAAAATCTTTTAAGAAAAAAAGAATTTATGAAGTTAGAAACATTTTGCTCAACTGTCTGTAGCTGTTCAATCCAGCCAAGTGGGAATCAAAAGCCACCTTAAGACCCTTAAGAGCAGCATGTATTTGGCAATCCATTTCCATCAGGATGCTGGGGACGTGATATCAGAGCTTACAATTTAATAGCACATGTGATTCTGAAGGTACCTTGGTTTCTGCCCGTTAGACTAGGGATCAGCCGGCTAGCACGCTGGCAGATACCCTCCGTACATCTCGGCACCTGCCCCCACAGACCCTCCAAGTGATTGACGCCACCAGGGGCTTTTCTGAGAATTCAGTGGGAGAGGTGAGGCAGAGATAATGGCAATCATCCTCCAACATCCATTCCCCCGCCTCCTCTCCGAGTAACAGGACCCCCAATTTTAGCTGGACATTCGACCTACCAAAATGGATACACTTCCCAACCTCCTTTGCAGCTAGAATACAGTCTGATCAACAGAACGTGAGCAGACGCGATGTGTGCCCCTTCTGAGTGGTGGGTTGAAGGGAAAAGGTGTGTCCTCTGAGGCCCCATTCCCCCCTCCTCCCAGGCCGGCGTGTGGTATGGCCAGTATGACGCGGTGAGCAGATGAAAGTCACATAAGGAAAGGCAGAAGGAGATGAGGTCCCCGACATCGAGGAGCCCCCGTATCAGCCCTGGACCCTGTACTTATGCTCGTAACTACTAAGTAAGCCAGAGGAAGAAGTTTCTATGTTGTTTAAGCTACCGTTACGTGAGGTCTTCTGTTCCAGAGGCTCTAACACAGGAGAACAGTGCAGCGGACTACATGGCTGACTCCCTTGATGGCTCAGCAATTTTGCTATTGGTACCCCTCTTCTAAATCCCTCCTTGGGGGCACCTGGGTGGCTTAGTCAGTTAAGCACCTGCCTTCAGCTCAGGTCATGATCCTGGGGTCCTGGGCTCGAGCCCCACATGGGGCTCCCTGCTCAGCAGGGAGCCTGCTTCTCCCTCTGCCCACCCCACTCATGCGTTCATGCTTTCTCTCCCTCAAATATATAAATAAAATCTTAAATAAATAAATAAATAAATAAATAAATAACTCTCTCTTTGAATTCCGCCTCAGTGTCTTCACTCCTGACGTTTGGGCAATGACATGATTTCCAACAAAAAGTTTAGGTATCCCTAGGCTGTGCCTAAGTTTTCCAAGTCGGAACTTAAAAACTCTCAGCTCTCATATTTTTCTGAACAAAGAACCTATAAACATCTCCATAACAAAGGAGTCACTGAAATGATCAGAGAGATTCTAATTCATCTCACCCTTCTAAGATATTTGGAAATGCAGTGGGTTTGTTTTTAGTTTTAAGATTTTATTTATTTATTTGACAGAGAGACAGAGTACAAGCAGGGGGAGCGGCAGGCAGAGGCAGAGGGAGAAGCAGGCTCTCCTCGGGGGAGCAGGGAGCCAGATGCTGGGCTCGATACCAGGACCCTGGGACCGTGTCCTGAGCCAAAGGCAGATGCCTAACTGTCTGAGCCACCCAGGCGCCCCAGAAATGCAGTTTTAATGAATACAGAACTGGAGCCTTAACCCAGATAACTCTAGACTGTCTTTAAATGGCTACAGTTTTAGCCCTTGTACCAAATGGTTTTATATGGCTAAGGAAGTAAAGGCTTTCCTGCAGGTTTTGAACAATTTTCTATTTTCTGCTCACACAAAGCAAACATCGGAAATTTCTGAATCAAGTATTCCAGACTCAAAGTAAAACTGAAAATGTTACAGTCACCAACAGACCAACAGACACAGGAAAAGATCAAACTGTCATTTTCAGGTGATATGATTATATATGTAAAAAAATAAACACACAAACGAAACTACAGGACAACTATTAGAATTAACAAGTGACTTTGACAAAGCTGCTGAATATCAGGTCACTATACAAAAACCAATTGTACTTTTATATGTCAGCAATAAACACTAATAGCCTCAACACAAAGTATAAGACATTGTTGAGCAAAATTAAAGAATACCTAAATAAATGGAGGGATATTTTATACTCATGGATTGTAAATCCCATTGTTGGTAAGATATTAATTCTTTCCTAAATTGATATAGATTCAATCCGACCTCCATTAAAGGCCCAGCAGGGGACACCTGGGTGACTCATGGGTTAAGAGGCTGACTTGATTTCAGCTCACATCATGAGCTCAGGGTCCTCGGATCAAGCCTCACATCAGGCTCCATGCTCAGCAGGAGTCTGCTTGAGGACACTCTCTCTCTCTCCTCTCCCTTTAACCCCAATCTCCCCCCTCCCCTGCTCTCTCTCTCTCTCTCTAAAATATATAAATAAAACTTTTTTAAAAAATCCCAGCAGGTTTTTTGGTGGAAACTGACAAAATGATTGTAAAAATTATATGGAAATGCAAAAGGTTAGGATAGCCAAGGCAATCTTGAAGAACCACAAAATTGGAGGACCTACTCTACCAGATGTCAAGACCTGTCATAAGGCTACAGTAGTTAAAATAGTGTGGAATTGGTGTAAAGTCAGACAAATGGACCAATAGAACAGAATAGAGAATCTAGAAACAAATCCACATACGTGATCACCTGATTCATAACATAGGTGTCCTGCAGTGCAGGGGGGAGAGGCTGATCTTTTCAATACATGGTGCTTAAAAATCCATACACAAAACAGTGAACCTTGAGCCTTACCTTCACACACCCACAAAAATCAATTCAAGATAGACTACGGACTACAATGTAAATGATAGAATGAGAAAGCGTCTAAGAGGAAACTTGGAAGAATATCTTTATAAAATTGGAGCAAGATTAAACAGGAAACAAAAGAATCACCAATTAAAAATGACTGATAAGGTGCGGGTCCAAGGACAGCGGCCCTTCCTGTCCAAGTCTTGGGGTAGAACTGGTTATTAATATCTTGATATCGAGGAAGGTAGCATTTGGTTTTTATATATTTCTTTGCTATGCCAACACTTCACATGACTTAAGTCCTAAGTGCAAGGAAGCTTGAAAAGCTGCTAATGAAAACAACACCATATCTTCGGGTTCACGCTCAGAGGCTCCAGACGAACTGTATATCAGTATTTGCAAGACCATAGCACAGTAGGTTCCAGGTTATATACAATATCCTTTTGATCCTATCCAGCAATGCTCCGAGATCATCGACACTTTGACGAAGCAACCCCAACAGAGGGGGCATGACTCATCTAGGCCACGGTGAGCACCAGATTGGGACCGAGAACACACCACTGCTCCGTATCCTTTCTGCCACCACAAAGTGTCTCATCCCCAACACAGCACCGTGCGGTTCACTCGGGTGTGTCTATAGATCTCTGTGCTCTATGATGACATTTCAGTAACTAGAGTATTTTTTTCTCCCAGTGAGCGCACTTCAACTTCTGCCAGAAATGGTCTCTCTCCTCTATGCTTTTATAAGCCCCACCTATTTTTCCAAGATGCAGCTCAAATGCCACTTTCTCCATGTAACCTTCCCGCATCAGGACCACTCGGGCAGCACCCCTCCTTACCTCAATTCCTACCTTCCTACTGCCCTATGATATTCATTTAGCAATTAATTAAATGAAGCACTTCGCCAGTTCTGCTTGCTGTTTGGAACTCTGCTCATTCTTCCTGCACCTTGTTCCAAGCGCTTTATCAAACATCCCAGGAGCCCTGGCGTTGCCACGGGAGAGCAATCAATGACTTTCTTTTTACTGTTTATTGAGTATAAGCTCTGTACTACTCCACAGGCTTGCTCTCACAGAGCTTACAGCTCCCCTGGGGACACCGCAGGCACACACATTTGAAGTCCTACAAGGGAGAAAACGGTCTAAAATGAAATGCATGACACAGAGAAGGAGTATTCAGTGTGCAAATTAAAGGAGTCTCGGGCTGCAGAGGGGTCATGGACTTGAAGTCCTCTCAAGTTGGGACCTGAGATGGTCTTGAAGTATGGGAAGGCATCCTGATGAGAGGAGAGAAGAGAAAGGTAGAGGAGAGTGGGGGGGATGGGAGGGGAGGGACATTCTGGAAGATCAGAGGCACACACGACAGGAAGAGCGGAGCCCCCACTGGAGGCGAGGGAGTGGATCAGCCAAGCCAGAGCAAAGGCCTAAGGCAGGTATCAGTGGGAGGAAGACTGAAGGTAGGACGGGAACAGAAGGCCCTGAATGGGCAGTTTAAACATTTGGACTTGATCCAACGAATAATCCATAGGATGAAATGAAGGCTCACTCCAAGAGAGCTCTCAAAATGGGAAAGATTCAAATTCACTTCTGCCTAACTAAAGGCAGGAACGTGGAATCTCTCTTGAGATTCTTCTGGTCTAAAAACCATGACATCATACCCAGCTCCCTAGTGTCACGGGCTGACGGGACCCATCTGCCACACAGCTCATACCAGTCTGCTTTCTTCTTTCTGCCTGTAGCTCTTGCTCCGATCTTCCTCACTCTCTTTCTTCCCATCTAAATATTCTCCAAGCACCTCCCTGTGATGGGAGAAAGTAGAGAAACTAAAGTTATGTCTAGTATGTGGATTCTATAGACTTTCCATAGTGCAGCATACCGTATACAAAAATATATCCCATATGGATAAAAATTTAAATATTAAAAAAACACAATCATAAAAACACTAGAAGTAAATACAAGAGAGAACCCATCTTAGGATAAGACCAAAGCTAGAAAAAAATAAAAAGACTGAGAGACTTGACTTCTCAAAATTAAAAACTCTTCTCCTCGAATCAAGGGATAAACTCGTAAAAGATACTTGACAAAATGTTGCCATCTAGAAAATAGAACAGGCTCCAATCAATACAGAAACGACAAAATACTGATTAGAAAAACTGTCCAAGGATGTGGACAGGCAATTTACAGAAGAAATACAAGAGGCACACAGAGATTTGAAAATATGTTCAACTTCACATAGAACCTGAGAAATGAAACTGAGAAGCCTGGGAGGTATCATTATTCTCCATACCAGACAAGAAAAGATTTAAAAGGTTGATAATGGGACACCTGGGTGGCTCAGTCAGTTAAGCGGCTGTCTTCGGCTCAGGTCATGATCCTAGGGTCCCAGGATCCAGTCCTGCATCAGGCTCCTTGCTCAGCGGGGAGCCTGCTTCTGTCTCTGCCTGCCACTCCCCTCCCACCCGCCTGTGCACACACTCTCTCTCTGACAAATAAATAAATAAAATCTTAAAAAATAACTAACTAAATAAAAAGTTGATAATATCAGGTGTGGGCCAGGTGTGGATGCCCAACTATTCACACCACTCCACGGGTGGGGATGTGAGGTATAACAACCTGTCTAAAAGCCGATTCGGCAAGATTTATCACAAACTTAAATACACCTCTCCCCATCCCCAAAGAGACTTCTTCCTCCTCAGGTTTGAGCTGAATCCCTCTTTCAGGAAACTGCTTCCTCGGGGCTGCCGCCCACTAGGTCTCAGTGGAGCTGTCATCTTCTCGAATACCCCACCTCCTGACCGATCAAAGTCCCTTCCCCGGATTTAAAAAATTGGCACTTCATTGATTGTGTGGCTGGGTCTCGGGTTCTGGGTTGGAAATCATTTTCCTTCAGAATTTTGAGAGCACTGCTGAACTGTCTTCTACCTTCCAGTGTTGCTATTTCAAACCCCTGAGGTCACTCTTTCTTAATCCTTTCCTTGGATGTGACAGTTGTTGTTTTCACTATGGAAACTTGGAGGTCCCTTCCCCTGGCTCTCCGTGCTCTTGAAGCCGCTGTCTCAGTTCCTGCAGCCAACTCAGTAGTCTCCAAGTTCTAGCAAGCACTTTTAGCCCCCGTGATCGATTTTTTTTCATAATAATATTTTTTTATTATGTTATGTTAGTCACCATACAGTACATCCCTAGTTTTTGATGTAAAGTTCCATGATTCATTACTTGCGTATAACACCCAGTGCACCATGCAATACATGCCCTCCTTACTACCCATCACCGGCCTATCCCATTCAAGCCCCCATGATTGATTAACTCAACCTTTCTCTGTGTATCTATAATGCACTGCATTGTTTCCTAGAAAGAATCCAGACCAAACCCTCCTGCACAACTTCCCACCCCCACCCCCACCCCAGGCACCAATACACAAGCTCTGAGCACCGGGATAAGGTCTGAGCACCCCTGAGTCCACACACAGTCAAGGAGGGTTAAAGACCTCTGTGCTCCCCTTTTACTGATTAACTGCCCTAAAGTTCCTCTAAAAGTCTTCAGGCGGAAACATGGGAGTTGGCTTTGGGACAAGAGTCCGCCTTCTCCCCAGGTGGCCGGCCCCCTGAATAGAGCTCACATTCCTTTCCAATCAAAACTCTTGAGTATTGGCTTTCTGAGCAACCAGCAGCTGAACTTGGGTTTTTCAGTCACTCTGAAGTTTCTCAGTGGTGTGCCCGCTGGTGGGTCTTCTTTCATCCATTGGGCTGAACATTTTCAGTCGGGTGTTTCCCCCAAGCAGGAAACTCATGAACTTCAGTACCGATCAATTTTCTGGAATACTTCCAGTGATAATTTCCTCCCCTCTGTTTGCTCTGCCTTTTATTTATGGATCTAGAAAGGAGAGACTAGAGCTCCTGGACTAGTCCTCTAATTTTGAAAAATCTTTTTCTCTCCTAGTTTCTGTTTTTCTTTTTGCTCTATCTTCTATGTGACTCCATGACCTGTTTTTCCTAACCCTTCTAGAGTTTTCCACTTCTATCATATTTTTTTTATTTCCAAGAGCTCTATTTTGTTCTCTCACCACTCCTTTTAATAGCATCCTATTCTTGTTCGGTGGTTGCAATACCATTTCTTTTTTTCTCCAAGGATCGTCCGAATGATAGTCTTTTTGTTGTATTACTATTGTCTTTTTTTTCCTACATAGTCTCAAGTTCCTCTAAGTTGCTTTTTTTCTGTGTGTTCGTTTTGGTGTCTACCTTTCATGATAAAGACTTTCCTCAGACGTCTAGAAAACCTGGTCACCGTAAGACTGAAAAGCTGAAGGCAGCTCTGAATGCAAGGGCACAGCTTGACAACAGGGAACTTCAGCGCAGGTCCATCTATGTGGACCGCCTGGTGGGCAATTCTGGATGTCAGTGCCTTTAAATCCTTCCTGGGGGGTTCGTCAGATCTTCGGAGACTTCAGTCTCCTGCCTGCGTTGTGAAGCTCCAACTTGCCCATATTCCCGGAAGGGGCAGAAGGACTGCAAGGTCTCAGCTGCAAGTGTGCACGTGGCCACAGAATCCCCTTGCTTTTAGTACAGTGTCCAGCGCCCCCCAAACCGTAGATCCTCCAATTTACTTCCTTCAAACCTCCCGTCTTTTGTGCAAGGTGGGAAAAAGGTTCCTGGCATCCAACTATTAATTTTCCAAACCACTTTCCTGATTTTAGTCCCCTCCTTCGCCTCTACTTCCACTTGAACCTGATGCTTCCGATTTCCTGGGCTTTTGCAGATTTACTGCAGAGTAAATCAAGGGGGGGCTCTTGGCTTTCCTCACTACCAGTTTATATTTCCATAGTCTTGAATCTGCGAAACCATTTACCATCTGTCCTTATGCTTCCCAGCTTCCAAAATGTTGTTGCTGTTGAGTCCCTTCTGTTTTGCTTGACTTCGTGAGTTTATGTCTTTTTTATTTAATCCCTTTAAATGTCATGTTAATGGAGTTTTGATAGAGATCCAAGATAAATGTATGTGTTCCATCTGCCATCCTTACTCCACAGTCACATCTCCAGGAATTTCAAACTTCAACTGAGACAGTAGAGACTGGGATTTTCAGGAGCTTCAGCCTATTAATCCTGTTCTTTATTTTTATATGACATTTGATTCTATTAACAGCTTCTTCCCTAAAACTATACCTCAATGGCATACCGAGGCCCAAGCACTTAGGGCAATGGGCACCAGAGGTAATCAAGGAGCCTATAGATCGTTTTAAAAGGATACAATGGACTAAAAGTCTGTCTGCTTATTATTTTTCAACCTGTGCCAGCAACAAAACAAGGTCAATGATAAAACACCCCTTTCTGAAAAATCTTTTGTTAATCTAAGTTCTAAACAATTTCTGCAGCTACTGTTGATTTTCAGTAACATATATAGGGGAACCTGGCTGGCTCAGTCGGAAGAACATGAGAAGCTTGATCTCAGGGTCGTGAGTTCGAGCCCCACACTGGGTGTAGAGATTACTTTTTTTAAAAGTCTTTAAAAAATTACATACACACATACACACACACGTAGGTTTCGATACAGCACCTTTCTATGTCTTATCCTTTAACAAGGACATGAATTCAGAGAACATGGAGAATACAGTTGGCCTGTGACATGTACAGACACAGTGGCACACATGTGTTTTGAGGGCACATTTGAAATGGTTCTGCCATCCCAGCTCACTTAGGCACAGGGCACATCCCCCAGCCCCAAGGTACTACATCTCCCAGCATAAGAGGGATTTGACATATGGGGCGCCTGGGTGGCTCAGTCGGTGGGGCGTCTGCCTTTGGCTCAGGTCCTGATCTCAGGATCCTGGGATTGAGCCCTGTGTTGGGCTCTCTGCTTGGCGAGTCTGCTTCTCCCTCTCCCTCTGTGCTCTCTCTCTCTCTCTCTCTCAAATATATAAGTAAAATCTTTAATTAAAAAAAAGGGGGGGGGATTTGACATAAACAACAGCCCAGCTACTGAAAACATGAAGAAGCTGAACTCCCAGTTAGTTCAGTTCTTTCGTTCTACATGTAAGCATTCTCTAAACCTCACGGAATTCTTTTGGAATTTCTTCATGTTTTTCCTTCCTTTTCTCCCCACAAAAATACAGTAACATAATTAAAAGGTATCGATCCATTCCTGTTTTCCTGTTTCATATTGTAAATTTTACTTTTATTTTTAAAATTTTTTCAATGGCCTTGTTATATAAACAAAGTTCAATAGAAGAAAATGTTCACTGTCTGCTTTCCTTTTCAGGCTATTATTATTTTAAAAGCTCCCATGCTCCAGGTGTTGAATTCATGGGGTCCACCTCTGTACCTCACATATTCGTTTTCCCACCAGCACCACTGGCCATTCTGTCTTCTTTATATCACAGAGACAACCCTCTGTCAGCATTTCCTTTTCTGTCCGTTTCTAAATGCAGAGCTTTTCTAGGCCTTGGCCTGAGCTCTCCTCTCATCTTTTCATCCTCTTTTCCAGCGTTAAGTCAATCCATTCCCAGTTTTCAGTACAATCATAATGTTGTCGACTCTCTGCACTGACCTCTCTAATCCAGAATTCTCTTGTGAGTTTCAGACCCATGTCCAACTGCCTAATGGATATCTCAATTTTAATGTCTTCCAAAATCCAATTTCATTTAATATGTCCAAAGCCAAACTTTTTGATTTCCAAATCCTCCTGCCTCCCTTCTGCCCTCGCTGTCTTTATCATTTCAATACAGGGCACTACCATCTACCCAGCTGTTCAAGCCATTCTTGCTTTTTCCCTGTCTTTGACCAGCATATCCAAGATCAGTAAATCCAGTCAGTTTAAGCTCTAAAATATGTCTTGAGTACGTCTGCTTTCTCTCTAATTCCACCAGGCCAACTTCATCCCTCACCTGGACCAATGCAACTCCTTCCTAACCGGTCTCCTTAATTACACTTCTGGCTTCCCCAAGCCATTCCCTCAAAGAGCAATCAGAGTGATCTCAACACACTCAGAAATTTGAGAAACCCCACACTAAGTCCTTGGCCTGTGGGTAAGGCCAAACGGACATCTCTAAATTTGCACCTGAGTACATAAAAACAATCACCAACGGGGGGGCGGGGAGCAGAGAGGATGGTGGGGATTAGTGTCGTCCTTAAGGATCTCAAGGATACAGGAGGGGTGGTCCCTATCAAGTCTCCATTTAATTTATGGGTCTGGCCCCTGCAAAAACTGGATGGATCTGAGAAAATGATTATCAATACCGCAAGCTCAACTAAGTAGTAACCCTCATTGCTGCTGCCATGCAAGTGTGGTATCTTTGCTGAAGCAGAGTGGAGTGGTCTGAGGTACATGCAAGGTGGCCGCTGATTGGGCCAAACGTGTTATTTTCTACCTCGGTCAAGAAAAAGAAGCAGGAAGTTCACATTTACATGCAACAGATAATAATGTATACTCATATCATCTACCCGCTTACAGGGTCATGTTAATTCTCCTGATCTCTGTCAAAATATAGTCTGAACAGATCGGAACCATCTGGATATCCCACAGAACATCACACTGATCCATTACACCAGAGTAGCCTGTGCGCCAAATACGACCCACCTGTTTTTGTAGGGCTCACAAGCAAAGAATGATTTTTATACTTTTTAATGGTTAAAAAAAAAAAAAAAAAGATCAGATGAGTAGGCAGAGCCCAAAGGATTTTTAGGGCAATGAAACTATTCTGTATGATACTTACAATGGTGGATATGTGTCATTACATATTTGTCAAAATCCATAGAACACCGAGAGTGAATCATGATGTAGACTATGAATTTAGGGTAATGATGTGTCAACTCAGTTTCATCATTTGTAACAAGTGTACCACTCTGGAGCATGTTGATAGTGGGACAGGCTGTGCATGTGTGGGGGCAGGTAGTGTATTGGGAAATCTCTGTACTTTCCACTCAATTTTGCTGTGAACCTAAAACTTGTCTTAAAAAATGAATTCAGTAAAGAAGATCAAAATATGAAGAATATTTTGTGACACGTGAACATTATATGACATTCAAATTTCAGTGTCCATAAGTAAAGCTTTGTTGGAACACAGGCACACCACTCTGGGCCCCTCGTGTCCAACGGCTAGCAGACAAGTCACCATCTTGGTAGGGTAGCTGACCCTGGCCAGCAGGACAAGGTGTAAGTGCTGTTACGCAGTGAGGGTGTTCAGGAATTCAGAAGATCATGCAGGGGCCTCTTGGTAACCCCTTATAACAGCCCCCCGTGTCTGTGAATGGATAGGGGCAACAACCCTGGCCTGAAAAGAGTAGGATTATCAGTCTCAGACCCTTCAGGAATGAGGCTTTGTGTCATACACCCAGATAAGCCATGAGACCAGCAGAAGTGACAGTTGAGGTCCGCTGCAGAAATGCTTGTGGAAGGAAGGCAGGTTGGGGTGGAAGAAGGAAAGACCTCTGAGGGGAGGTCACGGTTGGCCTGTGTCTTCAGTGTATTGCTCGCAGTGCATGGCACAGCAGGCTCTCAGTAAAAGTGCGGAAGGGATTATTACTTCCGTCTTTGACTTTACAAGTGTGTTGAATGTTTTCATAGCCCGTACTTTGCTTGAACCTTCCGGAAGCAATTTTTCCTATCTCACCGCCTATTTTTCCGCTCACACACGGGGCCCGCCCGCCGCTCCCCACAGGGCTTTCCCGCCCGGGCAAGGCGCCCGCCCCGTCCCCGCCCCGCGTCGTCGGCACCCGGGGCACTTCGCTGCGGACCCGCTCAGACCCTGGCTCACCGCCTCCGGCCTTCCGGGCGCGCCGCGATGCGGAGGCGCCGGGCCTGGATCCGCTTCTGAGGGTTGTCAGAATGTATGGACGGCCCGAGAATCGGGGTGGACAGGTGTTCCTCCTCCTTCTCCTCCAGGACCCCCAGGGAACCCGGCGGATTCATGACAGGAGCCTCCAGGCCCAGGCAGCTCCGCCCGGACCACCGCCAGACCGCCGCCTGGTTGCTAACAACAAGCCGTTGCCTCGGAAAAGCAGTCACCTGACCGGCAGCTGGCGTGCGCGCGCGCGCCTCAGGCCCCGCCCACCTGTATTTGCATGCCAGCCTGGGGTTTTTATCCTGGAGAGATAATGGGGTTTAGGCGCTACCTTTCTCCGGGTGAAAATTATATGTTTCATTGAGCACTGTACAAATATCGCCTAGCATAATACCTAATATGTAGTAAGTGCTCAACCAGTGTTTGCTGGGTGAAAGAAATGTACACAGATGTATCTGGTATGCTCACTGCAGTTACTTATATTAAAAAACTGTTATGACCCCGAAATCCATCAAGAGGGGAACAGATAAAGCTTTCATGAGATGGAAGACAATGCAGCCACTAACAATGGATCTGACCTAGAAAGAGATAAAGATGTATTAAACGAGGAAGAGAAGATGTAACACAATGTGATCCGAGTTCTATTTGAAATATATCTAGTATATAGGGAAGAAAAATGAACAGAAAGTGAGGCTGTTATCAAAGAAATTACTGCCTGTGTTCTCTTCTAGGATCTTTATGGTTTCAGATCTCACATTTAGGTCTTTAATCCATTTTGAATTTTTTTTTGTGTGTATGGTGTAAGAAAGTGGGCCAGTTTTCCCAACATGATTTGTTGAAAAGACTTCTTTTTCCCACTGGATATCCTTTCAGGCTTTGTTGAAGATTAACTGACCATACAGTTGTAAGTTCATTTCTGGGGTTTCTATTCTTTTCCACTGATCTATGTGTCTCTTTTTGTGCCAGTATCATAATGTTTTGATCACTACAGCTTTTTATTAGAACTTGGAAGTCTGGAATTGTGATGCCTCCAGCTTTGCTTTTCTTTTTCAAGGTTGCTTTGGCTATTTGGAGTCTTTTGTGGTTCCATACAAATTTTGGGATTGTTTGTTCTAGTTCTGTGAAAAATGCTGTTGGTATTTTGATAGGGATTGCATTAAATGTGTAGATTGCTTTAGGTAGTATGAACATTTTAACACTATTTGTTCTTTCAATCCATGAGCATGTAATGTCTTTCCATTTCTTTGTCTTCTATTTCTCATCAGTGTTTTATAGTTTTCAGAGTACAGATCTTTTACATCTTCGGTTAGGTTTATTCCTAGGTAATCTTATTGTTTTTGGTACAGTTGTAAATGGGATTGATTCCTTTCTGCTGCTTCATTATTGGTGTATAGAAATGCAAGATTTCTGGGGTGCCTGGGTAGTTCAGTCAGTTAAACATCTGACTCTTGATTTTGGCTCAGGTCATGATCTCAGGCTTGTGAGATCAAGCCCAGTGTCGGGCTCTGCACTGGGCATGGAGCCTGCTTAAGATTCTCTCTCCCTCTCCCTCTCCCCTCCTCCTTCCCCTCAAAAAAAAAAAAAAAAAAAGGCAACAGATTTCTGTACATTAACTTTGTATGCTGCATGCTGTATGCAAATACTTAATCACTATATTGTACTCCTGAAACTAATAGTACACTGTATGTTAACTGACGGGAATTTAAATAAAAAATTTAAAAAACAAAGGGATACGTACACCCCGATGTTTATAGCAGAATTATCTACAGTAGCCAGATTATGGAAACAGCCCAAGTGTCTGCCCCATCTACTGATGAACGGATAAAGATGTGGTATATATATACAATGGAATATTACACAGCCATAAAAAATGAAATCTTGCCACTTGCAACGACATGGATAGAGCTCAAGAGTATTATGTCAGAAAGACAACTACCATATGACTTTACTCATATGTAGAATTTACAAAACAAGCAAGCAAAGTGGGGGGAAGAGAGGCAAACCAAGAAACAGACTCTTAACTACAGAGAACAAACTGATAGTCATCAGAGGGGAGGTCAGTGCGGTGATGGGTGAAATAAGTGATGGGGATTAAGGAGGGCACTTGTTGATGAGCACCAGGTGTTGTATGAAAGTGTTGAATCACTATACTGTATACTGCACGTCAACTAACTGGAATTCAAATAAAAACTTGGGGAAAAGAATTAAAATGTAGAAATTAAATTAATATCCATTATTTCCCAAATTCATACTGCTTTAATCAAGCTTTTGATTTGGAAAAAACACACACACACACACACACACACACAAAGTAGTTGATATCTCTGGGCATGGGTCTACAGGTGGTTTTTCTTTTCTATTTAAAAAAAACTTTGCAAATAACACAAATCACTTTTGATGTAATAAAAAAATAGTGTTTTTTTTTTTAAAGAGTGGTGACAGGGGTTCCTGAAGAGACTGCAGCAGGCAAATGTCACAGGTGAGAGGGATTTGGGGGTGGCCTGTAGGTGTAGGTCCACCTTGATGATTCACAAGCATCCAGAGTCTGGTCCTCACTGGTGGGCAATGCTCCAAAACGCAGAGCTGCTCTTCAAAATCGACTTACACTATAAGTTCATGACAGAAAAAGAAGATACCCTGATTTGAGCAGGGAACTACAACTGACACACAACATGTGTATTTATGACCTGTGACCAGCACGTGTCTGTGGCTGATCTACGACAGAAGTTAAACGATAGCTGGCAAGTTTCTTGATGTTGTACGACTGACTGCAATGAACTCAGGGGCCCACAATGGGTATAACTTGCCAACAAGACTAGATAGGTCAAGTCCTTTCACCCCATCCCTGGGTAAGTTTGGGATGATAAACACAAACCCTTCTGGATGTATGGGCTTCCTTTGCTATGCTACAGGCTCGCCATCTATCTTCAGTATATAGTCTTTTTCCAGAAAAATGATACACTGACTAGATTTTAGTATACGAAGTCAAGTCACATACTTAATTCCACATCCGTAAGATTACACCAAATCATCTTAATTTGGGTTTGGGGATTCATCAAACATTTACATAATTTCTTGGCTTATTCCTGTCTCCCAATTTGTGTGAATTTTACTAATAGATTCTCAGAAGGCAATTTTCTTTTATTCATTTCAAGTTATTTTTAGAACTGCCTCACCCATCATCTTCATATACTGACTACCAAAGGTACGAAGGATGGAACAGGAAGGGAAGGAAGAAGGCAAGTCATGAGTAAGTCATAAGGCTTAGGGAAGAGTTCCAAGGTAAAAAACAGAGAACTAATTATTGGTAGAAACTGAGCACCTACCTTAGACCACACACTGTGCTAAATTCCTCCTTGCATCACTCATAGCATGTACGCATGACTGCAGTAATATTGCTAATCCCATTTTACAGGTGAAGAAACTGAGGCTCAGAAAAAAAATATGTAACCTGACTCGGGTCGATGCTTGCCAGGCTGAATGTGACTAAGAAATAGTCATGGCATTAAAAGCTTGGGAGGTCTTGAGAAACTTTCAGAATGAAAGCAAAAAGAAAAATGGAAGGAGCAGATATCAAGTTTTCTTTCAGGCAACTTGTGAGCAAGGGGAAAAGGTAAGAGCAGGAAGAAGAGCAGGACACTCCGGAGGCACAGTGTCTCCGTTTGGACAGACCCAAGCTGCTTACCTCGCACGTGCCTGCTCTGCTATCAGGCACTCGCTCGGGGTTGGAGGTCTGCAGAGAGAAGGGCAGGGATAACTGCTAGGGCAACGATAACTGCTAGGGCAACCGAGAGTTTGGGAAGGGCGGGGGATTACGAGCATACTGCTGGACAACTAGCCTGGATTACAATATGGGACATTTTCCCCTGTCTTCAAGCCTGTTACAGAAAAAAAAAATTTTAAATGCCTGCTGCCAGAACTGGGAGATCAATCCTGATGTAAAAGACAGGAAATATTCTCAGAAGCAATGTTAGAAAATACAAGGTTTTTCAATAAAGCTTATGATTGATACACTAAAGTTTAAGTGTACCAAGTGTGCGTCATTCGGTTCCTGTGGAATTAGCCTGGAAAATTAACATTCTTTCTATAAGAAAATGTTTTTAAGTATGAGACAACCACCTTACAAACTAATTTAAGTGTGGCCCAGTTATTATTATACACTGCCCAGTACCCGGTTCTGGGGACGTCAAGAGCAGGACACCATGAACAGCTGTTACCGCCACCTGCCTGGTACTCTGCTTTCTGAAACAAGGCACAGGACTACAGAACACCCAGGAGCGAACAGGCTGATCGTTCTTGATTTTTTTAAGATTTTATTTATTTGAGAGAGAGAGAGAGAGAGAGAAAATGAGTGGGGGGAGGAGCAGAGGGAAAAGCAGGCTCCCCACAGAGCAGGGAGCCCCACCCAGGGCTCGATCCTGGGACCCTGGGATCATAACCTTAGTCAAAGGCAGACACTTACCTGAGCCACCCAGGCGCCCCTGGGCTGATGGTTCTTTAAACAAACAAATCAAAAAACCATTTAATGTTTTGCTCTAAAATAATCAATAACTCTGAGACAAGTGGCTGGACATTATTTTTCTCCCCATAGCGCCCTCCCCTCTTGTACCTACCAAGGAAAGACAAAAAAGACAATCTGAAAACAGTTAAAAGGATTTAAAAATTATTTACTCTTTACTTTTATTACAATAAATATTTATCAATAATAGAATTAAACAATTTTAAATTAAAACCTACTGCATTACTTTTGGGGTTCACAGCAGCAGAAATAAACATAAATCCAGTTGAAAGGGCAAGGCTTCCAGAATCCAGTGGCAAGAAACAGTCAGGTCTTGATCATCTGGGCTAGCAACAGAGAACAGTAATACCAATGCTGCAGAAGTAACCATGAAATGCATAGTTGTGAACTATCTGTGCACCAAATTACCTAAGACTTCACAACACTGCGGCTAAGGAATTCAAGCAAGTTGTGAAGCCCCTTGTCTGCAAGGGCTAGATATTCTTCCCCCATCGAGCCCTTGAGCAGTCTGCTCCCAAGCTGCCTTCGGGCCAGGAACGGGCCGCATCATCATTCAGAGCCAGAAGCCTCGAACCCATGGAAGCAGCTATCTTTCTCACTCACAATCCCTGGTAAAAGGGAAACAGAAAGCGACATATTTCAAGGGCCTTCCTTGGGGATTAAGATGAACTGCAAATAGTTCATCTGTGGCTCCGGATAAGGAAGAGGCTTCACAGAGTTATGGGCTACGTGCTGACTGAGTCAACAAGAAGAGAACAACCTAATGAGGGCTCACCATTTTGCAGATAATCAAGAGTAGACTGCATGTATAAATGAATGTATCATACATATAATGCAGAAAATATGTGTACATATTAAATATGCATATACACACACACCACACATAACCAGATAAAATAAATGCTACGTTATTTACTTTGAACACAGCAAGTTCTAGACAGACCAATTATGAATATGCTCAATTAAACTACTTGAAAGAGAAAATTAAAGATTTTGTGCTCCCCTTTATCTTCCACGTGTCGCAAACACATCCCGGCTGCTTCGGTGGCGCTGTTTCTAGGCACCTGAGAAGGGATGGAGTCATCCTTTTGTTTCAGAATACTACAGAAAGCAAACTCAACGGCCCAAGTGACACAGCTCAATAACTGATTCGGCCGTGATTCCTGCCACCTCTTCTTAGTCACAGGGCATGAAGCGTTACGCAGAAAAGTACCAACTTCTTTTCCTATAGTTGGCTGCAAACTTAACCTACTGTATGTTGGATGGGAGGGAAAGGGGACAAGGTAGGCGGTACGGAGTTTGCAGCCGGGCAATAATTCACTGCCTCCCCATTACCCAGAAGAAATGCTACCTTTTTTTAAAACAATCGAAATTTGGAGTTTAATACTGAAGTCTGCTCTCTTGGCACATTTTGGAACAAGCAAGTCATTACATGTCGCTGGGACTTTGTCTCTTGAAAGCTGATGGGGTCAGTTAGCTAAACAAAATAGCCTACAATGTTAATATTGTGGGCAGCTGTAATTAGCAGTTATTAGAGTCTGATGTTGAATGATACTAGTAATTCAAACAGATTTAAAACACAACGTTCACAGATCTTGCAAAATGAAAACTCCTCCCGTTACGGGTTAATAACATCAAATACTAACTAAGCATGTCCCAAGTAAGGTCAAGACCTTACTCTTTAGAGATAAAAAGTGCTTGTCAAGAATATCAGAATCTAGAACTCATGGCAAATTGTGTATGTTTTAATAAAAAAAAAATCAATTCTAATATTAACCATTACCTATAGAAACTGCTCAAGAGAAGACTTTAGCCAAAGAGCCATAAGGCATCCCCCACATTTAGCCATTCTTGGTTTTTTTTTGTTGTTGTTGTTTTTAAAGATTTTTTTTTTAAGTAATCTCGACACCAAACATGGGGCTCAAACACACAACCCTGAGAAAAAGAGTCGTACGCTCTACTGACTGAGCCAGCCAGGCTCCCCCACTCCTGGTATCTTTAATACTGTCTCTGAGTTCCATGTAGCATTAGGCACTATATGGCCATGATCCAATTCACAGGCTTTAAAAACAGCACCACTCTGATTTAGTCTACCTTTCTAAAAATGATTCTGTGAAGAATAAACAACATGAACGTGTCTGTAGAAGACCAGACAAACCTTCTGTTATGTCCAGATGGACTTTCCTACAGAGATAAGCCTCTGTTAAAATATTCTAAAATCAGTCCATGTGCCATTCTCCAATTCTGGGAACCTGGCCTTTCTGACCAAATGTAACACAACCCCCTCACTCAGGCCACCTGTGAGAGGGCTACAAATGGCAGAACATCTTTTGCTTCCCTATATATTAGCTCATTTAAGACCTCCGTCTAAAGAGCAGGTCCCTGCTTAAAAAACAAAACAAAACAAAAAAACAAAAAACAAAAAAAAAATCAGCTAGATTACTATCTCTTGCACATTTGTTTATTAAAGAGCAAAGTGTATTACTAGCATGTGTATTAAAAAGTAAGGTTACGTTTATTTCGCACTTTAGAAACACTGCAGTGAATTAGCCAATAAATCCCACTCCCATGGCTCCACACAAGGAAGAAGTCAACGTGCGCCACTTCCTCTGGGAAAGCTACACAACCATGATTTACCATATACCCTAATGTAAGTGCCTGCCAATATGTCAGTCATCTGTGCCACTGTCAAAGATGAAAAGTAAAATATGCAAATCACATGGGTTACATAATTAATAAAGGAAAAATCAGAAATTTACTTAAGCTTCCTAAAATGTGCAGAGCATCAAACTTTCAAGTTTCACAGTGATTAGTTTAACACCGTTTTACTGTTAAAACTGTCACTTAAAATGTACATGTCAAAGTGCTTCAAATGCAGCATACTAATTAAAATTCCTTCTGGAAATTTCTAGTACTGGCAGCTAATTTAGGAAGGTTATTCACCCACAGGGTGTTCAAGAAAGGGCAATGCTTTTACAAAGACACCTCACAGGACAAAGAAAATTCTAATCTGATAAGAAAGCTCCTATAGAGTGCTCAATCAAGTCCAGAACCGAGGTCAAGATAAAGGCCACTCTGAACACAAGAATCAACACAACCAAAGATTTCTGTATTTGTTTTTGGCTTTTTTGAGGACCCAAAGTCAAAAGTTCTAGCCCATCAGGATTACTCTGTTCCCTCTGGCACATTCCCAGTCCTTGATGTGTCAAGATCTAAGGCAATCCAGGAGATTGGAATGTGGCAAGACCTACCCGCTACAAAGCAAGTGGGCGTCTCTGTCCTAGGCGGTAGCAAGTCAAAAGGGAGGCAGGGTGAAGAATGAAAAGGAAGAGTTACACACAGGCGTCTAATTAAAATATAAAGGGGAAAAGCGCCCTTTGATTCAAACACCTTCGGTTTATCTTTTTATTTTCCACAGGTTAGAGAATCAAAGTCTACTTTGGAAAGCAAGGTACATTCCAAATGTTTTTCGACTGACTTCAAAATAAAGTCTTTGAAAACTAAACACTTGGGAATGTTTCAAATTCACATTTGAATTTAAAGTTAGTGGAGCAATGACGATTTAAATTGCGACGATTTTAAACACTGCACTGCACTAGGATCACTGAGTAAGACAGGCACCGTGCATTAAGGAGATCCCTTCTTCTCCTTCAGATGGACCCTATGCCTGCTTTTTCCTTTCCATATTCCCCCAAAGCCCAGACTCCAGGTCATGATGACTGCTCTCTCGGTACCTATTCAGAATTCGGGCAACTCTCGACATGTACTCCTCTCCCCACACCTCTATATTAAAATAAATGACATGTTGGTAGTAGTAGAACATTCTAGACCATAATCAGCATGGAGCTTTTTTTAAATTAGAATTTAAAATATTTTAAGGATGATTTTATTAAAAACCCAAGGACTATTTAGTTTTTTATTTGGAAGTTATTCACTCTATTACCCTTGAGACTAAAACTCATGAACTACATTTATTATGTATAAATGAAGGAATGGCGGTGTCAATTGTGACAATCTTCAACTGTGTAATGCACGAAAGATCATGAATGTTAGTAAAGGATCAGAAAAGGCAGCAATAACATACTCTACTCAGGTATTTTAAGGATTTTTCTACCCCATGCCCCCCTCAAATATAGGGGCATTAATTTCTGACAAGCATGAAAGGACATTTTTCATACCATAACCTGACAAGAAACTTCTCACAGGTCCAGGTAACTTTGGTCAGCAGAAACACAAAGCAAACATCTGGCCTGGCTAAGGCACTCCATTCTGAAATGTACAGAAAACATGCATGTATGACCAACCATGCCACTGCTCCCCTAAAGGCAGCTCAGTGTATGCTGGGAGAAAGGCTGGGGTGGTGGACTCACCCCAAAATATCATGCATAAGCCTGAAATACCTTTTATACTTTGGAAATGTTATGATAATTGGCATGACACAAATGCACAGAGCTATTTGCAAGTAAGCCTTGCTTCAGCTGCTATATCACTACACAACAAATGGGGGCTTTCAAGATGCATTTCAAGATGGCGGACTAAGAGAACGTCAGCAGTCCACTGAAGATTTACAAGTCCACGGTATTCTGAAACAGTTCATCACTCAGTTTCTCTTTCACCTTGTTGACAGCCACCTTTCATCTAATGGTGTCCATAAAACTATGGCATAATTCTTTACCCCAATAGGGAAATAGGTCATGAAGTCCAGGCACAAAACAATTTCAAATAAACTTGATGCAACAGAAAAAGAACAGAAAGACACTTTGAGGTAAAAAAGCCCCAAAAGTACAGAACATGACCCTACACCAGAAGGGTATTTTTTTTTTTAACTATACTGTACAAGGTGAAGAAAGCCTGTGGTCCAAATTTGTCATTTTATAAACATTTCTCAGTTCTTTTCTTATATAATACAGATTAATTTCATTCTTGTGTAAAAGAACAACAAAAAGGTAAAATGATTAGCTCAGAAACCTTAGAACAAACAAAGCTTTGTTCCCAGCCCAAATTACCACTTGATCCAGTTCAACTTTACAGATGACAAAGAACAAGGTCTACAAAAAACAGAGTTACCATTACTTAATTTGTTCATTCTCTGATCTCATGATGGCAACTTATTAACAAACATGGAATCACTAGCCACATTTTCCAGCATCGACTTCTCCCATGTTGAGTCTCAGAAAAAGTCACCGAATATACCTCAATCCTTATGAACCGTTTTTAAAAATGAGTACAGAACCATGAGTTAGCTCCTTGACTCCTCATTTCTAATAACCTAGATGGCAATGATTAGGATTTACAAATTTAAAAACTGAAATATCGACTACATAGTTATTTTTACAAAGCAGCAGACTGAAATTCAAAAAGGAATACACTATAATTAAATTTAACAATGGTCGCATTCACAGATAAATAATGGTTAAGAATTTAATTACATATCAACACAGTGGTGCCTATTTTATCCAAGTGCAATCCGTCCAAAAAAAAAAAGGGGGGGGTTTAAGATACACTCTTCATTCAAGCACAAACTTCATTCAGTGGAAAATAAAGGAAAGTCAGCAAGTAAATTTCACCACCACCAAACTAAACCGAGACAAAGTCAAAAAGAAATAAAATATCCACATTCATGAAAAGGTGCGATCTATAAAACAACCACATTGAAGTCAAAGGGATTTTATGTTTGTCAATAAACCTCAAAAATTATTCCAAGTCATATTAAAGAGAGTAGGTACTCAGTAAGGCATATATATCAAAAACTTGCTTCAAGTGGGGAAGTGGGCGAGTTAGGGAAGAAAGAATTTCTACTTCTTTGCCCTGTATGAAATAAAAAACACAGCACTCTCTCCTCCATAAAAAAGAGACAGACAGAGGGAGGGTGGAAGGGAGGGAAGGCGGGAGGAGTGAGGGAGGGAGGGAGGGAAGGAAGGACGGACGGACGGACGGACGGACGGGCAAACTGAATCAGAAAACTAATTCTGTAGTGAGGTTCACAGCAGGAATTCATGGTGAGGCTCATGAGATTTCTAACTCCAAAGTAAATTTCTCTTATAAGGAAGTTTACCTGTGTTCCCTACAAGTAATTATCATAAGACTGGGACTGTCACATGCATTCGTATAATCATAGTTACAGGCACCAAATCTCAGCAACTTGTAGCTGAGGGGTGAAATGCCACATTTAAACGATGAATCATGACAATGGGTGAGCTACAATTATGATCCACTCTCTGCTGAGTCTCAATCGAACATTTTTCTTTAAAAGAAAATTAAATCATTTATCAAGATCTCTCCCAAAGAGAGCCAGAACACTAGAGAATCTGAATATATATACTGCTCTCTTGGCCCATGAGGAAAAAAAGGCATTTCCATGGGAAAGAGAAACCAGTATTTGGCAACTGTACATTATAGTTCTGCAATCATTTGGCATCTCTTGCTAAAGGTGACTTGCTCTTATCTTTTCCCTATATTAGATTTGGGCTATTGATAACTTCCACTACTACAGACCTACTACTAAAGTAGTACCAAATATGAAAACATTTTGCAGTTTTCTTAATGTTATCAGTATTCCTAAACCAATTTGGGGACTTTAAAAATAAAAACAAAGCATCTTTAACTCTGTATAAACCAAAACATTATAGACTCATGAAGCTAAAATCACTAGAAACATTTTGCTGGTCTAAAGTACATTATGCTTAACCAAAATGCCACATGGTTTTATAAAAAATAAAATATGCTGGGAGTTAGTAGGTCCAAAATTCCATGAGTTCAGATCATTTGTATCACTCCTGCTGTCCACGTACTATACACACTTGAGTTCCCAGGTCTGTTAAGCAGATCAGTTTAGTTCAATGGTGATGGATGAAATATTTACAAGCATCTTATTTACAGTACTTTTTTCTGTAGGTTACAGGCCAATATTGTTTTCTTCCATTCCTAGTCAATCTGAGTTTGGTTTCCTCAACGAGAAGGGATAAATCTGAAAATGGCTGCTCAGCTGCTTTACCTGAGGAAAACCAGAACATGAGGCAGTGACAAATACATTCTTACTAATTTTTTAAAAGGACACAGAATTCACACCCTGGAGACAACAATTTACTGACACAGCAAAACTCAGCAGAAATAATGAAAAGGTTTTTCTGGACTAGGAGAGCTATAAAGCTAGAAGGCTATAGAATTTTACAGAATACCTGGGAGGGTTAGGACTTAAACCTGGGTCTGCGTAACTCCAAAATCTAGTCTTTCCAGAGCCCTCTGGACCATACAGATTCACACCCAAATGTGCTGAAAAATTACAGGGTTAATTGACTTATATCACCTAGTAGATCAAGTATTTACATATACAGTTAGACTCAATATTCAGCTGCTTATAGCATTTCTAGGTAATTATTCCTAATCCTGATGAAACAGTATAAAAGTACACTTGTACATTTTGCAACATTTAAGCCACCTCGGTTAAGGTATTCCTGGTGGGTAGGCAAGACCCTGGTTATGTGTCAGTTACCAAACATCATTTATCTGATACTTCCTGGCTCTATTGTTATTATTTATATTTCGATAGTTCAAAAGTGAATGCTTTGTGTGTGTGGCTTAGCAAGTTTTACCTTCTGCTCGGAAGTTGCAGAAGTGGCAAGAGAGCACAAAGACAGACAAAAAAGATGCTCCTGGAATTTTTTTTTTCAATAGTATTAATTTCCAGGTTTTTAACAGTGAAAATGTATGGCTTTTGTAATTTAAAGAAAAAGATGTTTTGGTTTGGTTTATGTACAGTTGCCTAAAGATACGCTTCTGAAGGGTTATAATAAATTAACACAATTATAAAAGACATTTACGACTATATACTACTTCATGCATGATTGATGAAATAGAAGATTAAAGCCTAAGAGTATTAATATAAAGTGAAGCATTTATGTTAAGTATGCACAAATAAAAACAATTATGTCTTCATGTCATAATCCCTAGTTATCATGGATTTTTTTTTCATCTATTTTATCTCAACAAATGTAGGCTACTTTGGGGAGAACCCTAAGAGAAGATATGCACAATATAAAGTAGTTCTCAAGCACGATGAGTGCCCCCATTTTAAAAATATGTATAGAAGTACAGACAGTATAGAAGACATCTTGTTTCTCAAACTGAGTCCTAGTAGGGTTCCTTTTAAAACAAGCATACCAAATAGAAGCATTTTAAGAGTCATAAAAACATGAATACTAACATGAATACCCTTTTACATTTTTCATTGCTATGAAACTACCCTCAGAAAACAAAGAAAAATGTATTATTCCAGATAGTTCACTCTAACTTTAATTTATAATGGTGAAAATTTGGAAACAACATAGATGACTAAAATAACTGGATCACAGCTAAGTACATTAGGTAATTAAGTAATCTCCTTAATGGAATATTATACAATTAAAAATCACATTTATAAGACCATGCTAAAATACGTAAAATAATTAGAAAAGAGTGTTAAAGTATGAGGAAAAGAAAATGAACTACATGATTCTCGTTTTCATTTTGTTCTATCTTAGGCCGTTTGCCCTGAAACTAGTCTCTTGCTTTAGGAGAGAATATTAAGGTTCACAAAATACTTCTTAAATCCATTCTCTTCTAATATTTCCCCCTTTTAAAATGCCCCTAAAGCTAACTAAGTATAGAAATAAATCATCAACAAATGGAATTATTTGGTCCTCATTGAATTAAAAGCACATAAGAGTTTACAATTCCATTCACCAAGAAAACAGTTTACATTTCTACCTACTTAAAAACAACTAATTCCTCATAATAATTACCCAGAAATTATTTGTAGTTACTATAACATATTCATCAGAGAAATGATACCTAAAATTATGTATCTGGATATTATTCGAAATTTACAGAGAATATCCCAATTCTTCCAGCTACTTTAATAAGCAACTTTCTTTTGAAATTCTTCCCTCACTTCCTTCCCTAGTACTTACAAGAACCAAATGGAACCAATTTTGCTCTAGATTACTCACCACTTGTACTCCATAATGGATGTGGGCCAGAGTGAAAAGAGCTGTTAAAGTATACAGGAGAATGCTCTCAACGTGAGAGGCTACTCCAAAGTTCACCACCAGAACAACCAAGAAAAGAGGAACCAAGAACCAATTCAAAGTTGGGCACCGGGTGCTGCTCATTTGACAAACAATCAGCTGACACTTGAAGTTGTGGGGGAAAAAAAGAATGAAAATTTCATTAGCAAAGCACTTCCAAAATTAGTTACTCCAACATTTAAAAAGCATTCAAGTACTTGAGCCAACACGGTTACAAGACATTATTAAAATCAGTAGTTCTCAACTGCTCAGGAGCCGAATTGAACCTCTGCCCACACCTCCAAACCCACGGACCCTCAGAGTGCACGTCAGAAGAGGTGGGAAGATAATTTAGTAAGGTTCCTATGGAAGGCATTCTTCCACTAGGCAACAGTTTGGATAAAAGAAATTCCTCCCAATTTTAAGTACGATATCTGAAAAACACTTTGCAAACAGCCTTTCATAGCTCCATACAACGAAATTTCCTCATGGTCCTGAGGAGATGCTGCCTCCAACTCAATCATATTGTCAGAGTAACACCTCAAGCCCTCTCGGGCTCCCTTTACTTTCAATACCTCACTCAATCTAGTTTTATTCCTTCAGAGATACCTTTTATTCAATGTATTAATATTCTCAGATCTTTAAACCCTGTGAAATCAATAGGACTGGTGATATTGAACACATGTTACAGACATGGAAACATAAACTCTGTGGCTAAATTATAAAGTAAAAACTTACTAAGTTTTTAGAGTGAGAGCATAGGCTCCCTGGTTGTCAAAACCATTAAGGTCCCTTCTCAACTCCTCCTGATCTCTCCTACCTGTCTGCCGTCTTGCTGGGCCATCGCAGAGAAAGGGCTTTCAAAAAATGTATTTATTACAAAGCCTTTACTCCCTGTTAATTTAAAATCAGCTCATTTAAAAATGTGTGTGTGTGTGTGTGTTTTCTCTCAAAAACCCCTTTCAGGCTCCCTAAATTAATCATTAGATCTGTAGTCATCTGGAAAAGGAAAAAATAATTTTCAGCATGTTCTGTCTTAGGGGTTATAACTCTTTCAAGTTTCTGATGTAAAATATCTTTAAATTAAAATCTGTTTATTTTTAATACTACATAAAATTTCCCAAATTACCAAATTTTGTCATGTATCCCTTAGATATATTATGACTTTTGAAAGAAAAAAATCTTACTGTGATGTTGGCAAAGGCTGTTCCAACCATAAAGTAGAAAACTCTAGGATGCAACTCTAAAATATCAGAAGGTGAATGGAGGATCCACGCTGTAGACAAAACGAATAGCAAACATGGAGAAAAAAAGGGAACCATAGCTTCATAGACTGAATTGTGTTTCAAGGTGTTATTTTTATAGCTTCTGAAAAAAAGAAAATCAAGTAATACAAAAAACATTATTACATATAAAACTCACACAGCATTTGTAAATTTTGTAGTTTTCAAAGTACTTTCACACTTATTCGCTTACTTTATACTCACAATAATCCCGTAGCACAAATAGAACCAACATTACTAATCCCATTTGGCAGACAGGTTAAGTGAATCTGAGAATTTAAATTCACATAACTTGCTACCAAGTGGCAGGGTCAGGACTAGAACAGAAGTCTTCTGAGCCCTAGTCCCCTGGAATGTAAAGATGAACAGAACTTGATCTTTGTTCTGTGAGATTACACTTCAACAGGGGAACTAAAATGCACACAAAACACCACGAGGAAGTACCGCAGAGTGCTGCTACAATACAAAGGGACAGAGGACCTACGAGTGGAAGACTCCGCACGGAGACGGCCCATAGCCTATCTCGGTGTCTCCAGCACACACTCCAATATGTCTCTGCTCATCTGAACAGAGCCCCAAATTCTAGTCTTGGTTCTGCCCCATTACAGGATCTTGGACAAGATACCACCCGATCAGGACCTCATCCTTAGAAGATGAGGAGAAAATGTCTCCATCTCTAAGGCCTTCAGAGCTTTAAATTTTACGGTTTCTGTGAATGACTACCAGCTGCCATAAATAGGCTAGATTCATAGAGCTTGGCTTGACACAGATAGGATTCTGCAGGACAGATCTGAGGGCTGAAGGATGAAGTGGGAAGTACAAGTGTTTCAAGCAGAGGAAACGGTACTAGAGGGAAGTGGGAGCAAAATTACCAAGGAGGGACACAGCAAAATACATTCAGGCCTCCTAACTAAATTCAGTGTGGCTGAGCAAAGGTGGAGAAGTGCAGATCAAAGAAATGAGACGCCACCCAGGAAACTCTTACCTAACCCCCACCCCCACTCCTCCAGCAGGCATAGATCTACACAAGTTCAGAAATTTTATGATCATGCTAACTCAACTTATACAGAACCAATTTATAAAAACTTATCATCGATGTCTAAAAAGAATATAAACCTATCAATATTCAACAAGAACACACTCCTTCCCAATTCACTCCACAAAGAAATGACAAACAGAAGACTGTCTGGTGAGCCAAAAACCGTAACAAAGAACCAGCAGTTTTGTGCTGTGGACTACAAAGCCACCACTGCAGATACCCTAAACGATCCTAACCTCATTCGAGGTTCAAAATACAGGTTTCACACCTTTTCAAAATGTCTAGATGCCAAAAGTAAAACAGATCCTAAAATTCATCTAAGTAACAATTTTCACATTTCTTGCCCAATTAAGAAATACTTACCTGAAAAAGTTTAATAAACTCATTGGAAGAGTCACACATAACGCACAACCTAAAAGGAAGAATATTTAAAATACTGTGATTATTCGAGTGATTTTTATAATTATCAAATACGTACAAAATATTTAATGCTTTTAGACCCAATAATTCGTAGTTTCAGGTTTACTTTTGTAATGAAATTAAATACACTTCTGAACAACATTAACAACCAGAAGAGTGGCAGTACAGCGTGATGATTCAGAGCGGAGGCTCAGGGGCCAGACTGGGCTCGAACCTTGGTTGTGCCTATGGGTTATGGGATTTCGGGCTGATTAACGCTTCAGTGCCTCAATTTTTTCTTTTATAAAATAGACATAATAGGATTGACCCCGTAGGGCCTTGAGAATTAAATGAGTTACTATACATAGACACCTGGAACAGAACCTGGTATGCAGTAAGTTGCACAAGTGTGAGTTACTGAAAGAGGGGATGGCTAATGGATTCTGTGGTTTCCCATTTCCATTTATTTTTATCTCCGTAGCATTCTTAATTTCTCCGCCCACCCCTAAGCATACACTAGTTCTTTCCTCTCAAACCGGAAAACAAGGACGGCCTTCCCAAGAAGCCCTCCCATTGCTTCTGCTGCCCTCACTTCCCACTTCTTCTCTAACTCTTCCCTATCACCTGCCAGACCTTCCTGTGGCCTTCCTCGGGACTCATTCATTCTGCCTTCCGTCTGCAGAAACTGTACTCTGGAATTTACCAAGTTCTCCTAATTATCAAATTCAATATTCTTTCTTCACTCCTGACTTCTAAGAAAGAGGACTTTGTTGACTCTCCACTAACTGCAATTCTTTTCTGCCTTTGCCTTTGTGATCCATTCTCCCAGTGCTGTTAGTTATCCAACCATTACATGTGCTGTCCTTCACTGGCAGCTCTGCCTCCTGCATATTCCTAACTGGGCATTCAACTGCGCTTCTCTTCTCCCCCAGGGAATCCTCTCTTGCTTTAACTGCAAGCTTCCTACAGAGGACTCCAAACTCCAGCAATGTACTCTTGGGAAATCAGACCATCTCTCTGAGCTTCAGATTCCGCAGTTATACAACATGGATGGGTTACACGACTTCCTAATGTCCCCTTGCATTTTTAAAATTCTCTGATTCTACAAATTATAGAGATGTAAATTCCTAATTTTTTTTCTCTGTCAAACTCCAAATCAACACCTGTGGCAAGTTTCTGGCTACTTCAGTTGGCTATTTCACTGTCAACAGATCAGATTAGCCCCAGCTTGTCCACTCCAGACTCCCGCTGACTATACTTGGCTTGGGGTGGGAAGGTGGTCGATGCAGCTATGACCGTAAGGATCCAAGACAGAAAAGCATTCCTTCAAAACAATTCCTAAGACATTTTGCGAAAAACAGATGAAAAGACTAGAATCCACCAAACAGAAATCTCATTTGAAAAGATGAATTACTCTGCCACTTCCAAGCCCAACTGCGACAAAGTTCCCCAAGTTAGAAGAGCTTAGAGAGAAAGGAAGAAGACAAGCTGACATACTCAGAAATTTTTAGCAGCTGACACCGTGTCAAGCTGGGAAGCACTGGTAGGGAGCCGGGGCTGAATTAATTAACCCAGAATCACTATAGCTCTGAGGTGTTGGAAACAGGCTGACAGAAACTTGCAAAAGATTTGCTACCAAGAATATTTTTAGTTTAAAATATCTTGAAATAGCTTTATCTTAAATACAGCAAGCATGTAGGAAGCCTGGGCTATATATAGGTTGCCAAAGAGACACACTGTATCTTCTATTTTTTCTCCTGATGTACTTTCCATAGAAAGTACAGGCATACCTCGGAGATATTGCAGGTTGTGTTCCAGACCATCACAATGAAGTAAATGTCACAATAAAGCAAGTCACATAAATTTTTTGGTTTCCCAGTTCATAAAAGTTATGTATATACTATAATGCAGCCTATTAAGAGTACAATAGCATTATGTATTAAAAAATGTACATGGCTTAACTAAAAAATATTTTATTACTAAAAAAATTCTAACCATCATCTAAGCTTTCAGCTAGTCGTAATCTTTTTGCTGGTGGAAGGTCTTGACTCGAGGTGGATGGCTGCTGAAGGTGGGGGGGCTGCGGCAAGTTCTTAAATTAGCAAACAATGAAGCTTCCCACGTTGACTCCTCCTTTCACAATTTCTCTACAGTATGCAAGGCTGGTTGATGGCATTTTATCCACAGTACAACTTCTTTCAAAATAGAAACCAATCCTCTTAAACCCTGCGGCTGCTTTATTCAACTCAGTTTACATAATATTTGAAATCCTTCATCATTCCAACAATCTTCACAGCATCTTCACCAATAAATTCGATCTCAAGAAAACCACTTTCTTTTTTCATCCATAAGAAGTAATTCCTTGTCTGTTACAAAGTTTGATCATGAGATGGCAGCAATTCAGTCCCATCTTCAGGCTCCACTTCTAATTCTAGTTCTCTTGCTATTTCCACCACAGCTACTGACTTCCTCCACTGAAGTCTTAAAACCCTCAATGTCATCCACAAAGGCTGGAAATCACTTCTTCCAAATTCCTGTTAATGTTGATTATTCTGACTTCTCCCCACGAATTAGGAATGTTCTTAGTGGCACCTAGAATGGGTGAATCCTTTCCAAAAGGTTTTCAACTTACTTTGCCCAGACCCACCAGAGGAACCATTTTCTATGGCAGCTACAGCCTTATATTATAAAAAGGTATTTATTTCCTCAATAATAAGACCTGAAAGTCAAAATTACTTTTCCATCTCCGGCAAGATGGATGCTGTGTACAATCTCATTGTACACTGTCATCAGAGCTTTGGGTGACCAGGTGCTTGTCAATGAGAAGTAATATTTTGAAAGGAATCCTTTTTTCTGAGATCTCAATAATGGCCTTAAAATATTCAGTAAACCATGTTGTAAACAGATGTGCTATCATCCAGGCTTTGCTGTTCATGTAGAGAGGACAGGCAGAGTAGATTTAGCGAATTTTTAAGGGCCCTGGGATTTTCAGAATAGTCAATGAGCACTGGCTTCACCTTCAAGTCACCAGCTGCATTAGCCCCTAACATGAGAGTCAGCCTGTCTTTTGAAGCTTTGAAGCCAGGAATTGACTTCTCCTCTCTCGCTATGAAAGTCTTAGATGTAATTTCCTTCCCCTATTAAAGTGGTGACATCTATACTGAAAATCTGTTGTTTGTGCAGCCACCTTAATGATCTTAGTGAGATCTTCCAGATAACTCGCTGCAGCTTCTCCATCAGCACTGCTGCTTCACCTTGCGCCTTCATGATAGATATCTTCTTCCCTTAAACCTCATGAATCAACCTCTGAAAGCTTCAAACTTTTCTTCTGCAGCTTCTTTACCTCTCTCAGCCTTCACAGAATTGAAGAGAGTTAGGCCTTGCTCTGAATTAGGCTTGGCTTCAGGGAATGCTGTGGCTGGTTTCATCTTCTACCCAGACCACTAAAACTTTATCCTTATCAGCAAAAAGGGGGTTTTGCTTTCTTATCGTTCATGTATCAGTGAGTAGCACTTTTCATTTCCTTCAGGAACTTTTCCTTTGCATTTACAAACTTAGCTAATTGCTCAGGGCGAGGGGCCTGGTTTTTGGCCTATCTTGGCTTTTTTCCTCACTAATTAGCTGAATCATTTCTAATTTGTGATTTCAAGTGAGAGATGTGTGACTCTTCCTTTCACCTAAACGCTTAGAGGCCACTGGAGGGTCATTAACTGGCCTAATTTCAATATTGCGTCTCAGGAAATAGGGAGGCCCAAGGAGAGGGAGAGAAATGAGAGGGAGAGCAGGAGGTAGGTGGAGTAGTCAGACACACACAACATTTATTAACAAAGTTGCCATCTTTATATGGGTGTGGGTTGTGGTGCGCCAAAACAATTCCAATAGTAACATCAAAGATCACTGATCACAGATCACCGTAACAAATATAATAATGCAGAAGTTTGAAATATTGCAAGAATTACCAAACTATGACACAGGGAGACACGAAGTGAGTAAATGCTATTGGTAAACGGTGCTAACAGACTTGCTGACAGGTTGCCACAAACCTTCAATTGTAAAAAAAAACACAGTATCTGCAATGCACAATACAGTGAAGTGCAATAAAATGAGGTGTACCTGTATTGGGAAAGCTGCTTTATTTATTTGTAAAGAAACGTGGGCTTTTGTTTTGTTTCAGAGAGAAAAATTCAGATAAACTTATAAATTACAAGGAAAGTTATGTGCCTATTAAAGTACATTAAAGTACAAATTAAACAATTAAAGTACCCACTTAACATTCAAAAATATATCTCACATACCAGAGGATTCCATCTTATCATTAAATTTAACATTTAAACATAAAATGCAGCAATACTGCCATAGGACTAGTCACTTAAAAGATTTCACTGTGTGGTGGGAGTGAAAAATAGCTAGCCTTTTCAAGGTAGAGGATTTAGTTCATACAGAAACCCAAAAATGAAAAATGAACATTTGGAAGATAACAGCGGGGTTCTAAAGTATCTGTAGTCCAGGGCCACAGAAAAAGGCCCAAACGACCGCCTAAAAGCCAGTGCCTAATGCACCACCACCTTCTCAGCTGATTCTGAACTCTACCCAATGCCCTTCTATTGCCAAGGTTCACTGGTATTGAGAGAGGGGGTTACTATTTAGATAAGGGAACAGAGCAATGGCCAAGAGTCTGCTATTTTACTTCTACAGAGGTCCTAATGCCACTCCTAATGCCCCTAAATAACAACCCAAATAACTTCCTCCTTGCCTCTTTGCATAGAAAACACTCTGCGTCCCATAGATGGCCCCTCTGGCTGAAATCAAGAGGGAAACATTACCATGACCAAAAACCTTTACCTATTAGCCAGTGGTAAAAGAAGGAGAGTATCTGAGAGGAAGGAAGGCTCAACTTCTGGAGTGGATGTGCTGTGAAGTAATCTCTATCTTCCATCTATTCTACTTCCTACAAACTAATGATCTTCAATTTTGAGATAGGCATAAAATCAATACCAAATGTCCACCTAAATGTGGATCCTCTGTAACAGTCTAAATTCGTTTAAATACTTAGTTCACGAGGTTTATGTGATTTTGGTATTTATTTCCTTCTGACTAGAAATAGCATAGTGCTAAACAAAAAAAACCAAAACACAGAAACCTCATTTTCCTTGCTGGTTTGGTGGAAACCAGGGCTGTAGGGCTGTTCTGCTTGCTGGAGGGTGTGGGAGAGGGGAAAAGGTGGTATAGCTTGTGATAATCAAACACTGGCTTCGATAATAAAGTGATGTTAAAATAGGCTTCAACATGGAGCTTCTTACCAATAATCATTGCAGTGAATAGGTCTCTATATAAGAAATTAAACAGGAAAGGTTCATACCAGGCCTCAACTCCCACAATCGCAGTCACTATGTAGACAAAAGATATAGTCTGGAAGGAAAATGCAGACAAAAGCACACAGAGGCATTAACAGCTGGAAAGATCGGGGAGCCAATAATGCTGTATGCAGCATAAGTCTAGTAAATAGTTTTAGTAAAAGCAAGAAATACACTTAAAATTGATACTGTGGCAATCTTCTTGCCTTTAAAAATATCTTCTTTTCAGCCAACGACCCCCATAAAATAACTAACTTTTAAACAAAGCAAGCAACTGGCCATAATTTAGAACACTTTAAGGCACATCAGGAATTGGTTAAGGCATAGGATGACCCAATTTGCCTACCCAATCACTTTCTTCAAACACACTCCAACATCTGATGCTTTAATGGGGCCTTAGATGCAAATGGGCAAAATGGCAACACAAAAAGCTGGTATTCAAAGGCAGGAAGAGTTAATAGCAAGCCTATTAAGTAAGAGAAAACACGTATCTCTACTCATTGAAATGTGGGCAGTCAAGACAAAAAAGCAAACATTATATGTACATATCTTTCTTTACAAAAATCAACAGTTCAAAGGAATACTTAGTAACATTAAGAAACTGTTCATTTTTTTTATAATAATGACATTGTGATAATGGTTTTTTAAAAAGTACTCTTACTATTTAAAGATATATAGTAAAATCCTTATCATATACCATCAGGAATTTCCTTTAAAATAACTGCGAGGAAGGGTATACATGAAACCGGACTGGCCATGCAGCTGCTGAAGCTAATAACAGGGGCGTAAGGGTTCACTATGCTATTCTACTTTTCTGTTTGAAATTGTTCAGAAATAAGCAAGAAATAATGCAAAAGGAAATTTTTTAAAAGCACAAATCAGTTCTAGCCAAAAAAGCAGCAGGGATATAAAGAAAGAATGACAAAAACTTGCCCCCAAAATTCACAGCAATGTTGAAAATTTAAGGTAGAACACATACTTACCACCTGGCTAATGTCATATCCCCACGGCAGGAAAAGAATTCCTGTGTTATACTTTTCCCAGTGGGACAGGATGAAAGAAAACAAAACTACCCATAGCAGGAGATAAAGAACAAAAACACTGACACCAGATGGTCCTCGTCCAAAGATGGAATACACAGTCACAACAAAGTAAACACATGACCAACTATCCAGGCCATGGTCAAAAAGCTCCCCTAAAGGGGTGCTGGAATTGGTTCTCCGGGCTTGCTTTCCATCCACACCATCTGCAACAAAAACACATTACCAGGGGAAAAGGTCAACATCTATACCAGTATGGGGAGAGTCTTCTTTAATAAGCTGGAGAAACACAAAACAAAACAGATCAGCGTTATCATAGGAATGCTAATTAACTAAAGGATAGCTACCACCCAGTACTTTTTATAAAAATGCAATCTTTAATTCCTACAATTTGAAGATTTCAGAAATAAAATCTATAATTTCTCAGAGTTTAATCTAAAAATTAAAATAGGGGGTGCCTGGGTGGCTCAGTTGGTTAAGCGTCTGCCTTCAGCTCAAGTCATGATCCAGGGGTCTTGGACTCAAGTCCCGCCTTGGGCTCCCTGCTCAGTGGGGAGTCTGCTTCTCCCTCTCCCTGCCTGTGTTCTCTCTCTCTCTCTCTGCCAAATGAATAAAATCTTTTAAAATAAATAATTAATTAATTAAAATTAAAATACATCACATCACACTAAATGGTGTCAATTATAGATCTGAGGACAAAGCATTGTAGTTGGACTCTGAATTCCTCCAAATCAGCCTAATAACTGAGTTGTTGCGTTAGCCACAAATTTTCAAGCCTCCAGGGAATATTCAATAGTTATTAATTACAATTTATCTAACCACTCCTTGCTCTAGGATCCAAAATCACCCTGTGCTTCAGTCCTAACCCCTATCTCATGTTGTTTGAAATTAGTCTCTTTGTCACAGATGTACCACTTCCACAACTGTAAGTGCTTTCAGAAAAGGCTTTGCGGAGGGAGTTAAGATGGCGGAGTAGGGGACCCCTTTTTCAGCCGGTCCCAAGTCGAGCTGGGTAGGTACCAGACCAGCCTGAACATCCACAGAATCAGCCTGAGACGCAGGAAGACGCATCTGGATCTCTACAAATGAACATCTCCAGCGCTGAGTATTGAGGTACGAAGCGGGGAGCCGTGAAACTGTGCACAGATATCGGAGATAAACGTAAGGGGGAGGGAGCCGCCGAGTTCGGGCACCGGGAAGCGGTAGCCACCTGCACGGGAGAGCGGGCGGGCTCGTGGTCGGCACCCGCGAGAGAGCGGACTGAGACCGTGAGCCGGGTGCGCGCGCCCGACCAGACTGAGGGCCGGAGCTTCGGAGCGCGCGGGGGCGGCTGGCGGTATTAGAAACACAAAGGACAGAGACGCACTGGCCCTGGAAGTGAGGGCTGGGACGCCGGGTGTGGGGCGCACATCCCGGGACGCTGCAGGGTTGAGCAGCACCAACAGAAACAGAGTTAAAGTGGCCAGAACATTAGTAGAGAACGGGCCGCAATCCTTCTGTTCTGTGACAGAGACTGAAATTTGGCCGCTGCTGCTCTGACTCTCAGAAGAGGCACAGCAAACCGCCAGGGAAAGCCGCCAGAGAACAAAAGCCTGGAAATACCGGCTCAGAGAGTGCCCATCCCCATCCCCCCTCGCAGGGGACACGGAGACTCTACCCAAACAGGGTTGCCTGAGTATCGGCGCGGCAGGCCCCTCCCCCAGAACACAGAAGGCAGGCTGAAAAATCAAGAAACCCACATCCCTAAGATCCCTATAAAACAAGGGCACACGGCCTGGGTCCTGGTCAATAATTTGGGCTCTGGATAACCCAAGAACCTCTCCCCGTATCAGAATTGACTTAGAAGGAGAAGTCCCCCCCAGCAAAGAAAAGACAATGAGTCTGTGGCTCCTGGCCACAGAACTAATGGATATGATATAACCAAATATTATTTCAAAAATGAATTCAGAGTAACAACGGCCAAGATGATATGTAGACTTGAAAAGTATTAACGAAATGTTAATGTGAGAATATAGAATCTCTAAGGGTGGGAAAGAGATGAATAAGCAGAAATTAAAAATTCTAAGGAGCCAAACGGTGGTGGCAAACCAGAGGCTCTGACGGCTAAAAGTGAATGAGGCAGAAGAGCTTATCAGCTGAATTTGGAGATGGGTTAGTAGAAGAAAAAGTTAAAATAGGGAATTGTGGACCAAAAAAATCCATGCTCAGAATGTAGGTTACATGGAGACTATTTATTCAACGCGAAATGTTCCTTAAATGTTTGTGAATTATCTGTATCCCGAGGGGGGGTGGAGAAAAACAGAGTCTAGAAGATATTTGAACAAATTGTAGCTGAAAACTTCCCTAGACTCCAAAGCAAGGGAAACAAACACATTTCGCGGTTCAAGAGGCAGAGAGGACCCTCCCAAGCTCAACCACGATAAATCACGCCACGTCACGGCCATAGTGTACTTCCACAAATACAGATCCAAGATGTATAGTATAAAGTGGTCAGGCAAAGAAATTTCTCACGAACCGGCAAAGGCATCAGAATTACATCAGACCTGTCTACAGACCTGAATGAGAGAAAGGGTTGGGTGTGGGCATTTTTAAAGCCTTCAGAGAAAACATGCAGCCAAGGATCCTTTATCCAAGCAAGGTCATCCAATTGATGGAGAAATAAAGACCTTCCAGGAATCACCAGTCATTGACCAATTTTAAAACTACTAAACCAGCCCTACAGGAGATATTAAGTAGTTCTACAAAAGCAAAAGGCCCCAAGAGTGATACAGAACAGAAAGTCACAATTTATGTAGAAACAAAGACTCTTTACTGGCAACATGGCATCATTAAAATCATTGTCTCCCAATAATCAAACCAAATGTAAATGGCCTAAATGTCTTCCATAAACGCTATTAGGGTTGCAGAGATTGGATAAAAAGACAGGACCCATCCATTTGCTGTCTACAAGAGACTCATTTTGAACTCGAAAGATACATCTCAGCATCGAAAGTAAAAAGGATTAACACATCTTCACGCCAATGGACCTCAAAAGAAGCTGTGTGCAAGCAAATTCATATCAGACAGACTGGATTTTTAAACTAAAGGTTATAGTTAGAGACACAGAAGGGCACTATATTATTCTTAAAGGATGTATCCAACAAGTAGATATGACAATTATAAATATATATATGCCTCAACAGGGAGCAGCAAGATACACAAGCCAACTCTTAACCACAATAAAGAGACATATAGATAAAAATACGCTAATAGTAGGGGACCCCAACACTCCACTATCGTTGGGCCAATAGAGCCACCAGAGCAGAAACCAACATAGAAACAAGAGCTTTGAATGCCATACTCAACGAGTTGGACCTCATAGATATATATAAATCACTACACCCCAGAACCAAAGAATACTTATTCATCTTAATGCCCATGGAACATTCTCAAGAATAGACCATGTTCTGGACACAAAAACAGATCCTCAACCATACCAAAAGACTGGAAAGTATTCCTGTATATTCTCAGACCACAACGCTCTGAAATTGAACTCAACCACAAGGAAAATTTGGAAGAAACTCAAACACTTGAGACTAAGAAACCATCCTGCTCTAGGAATGACTCGATAAACCAAGAAATCAAAATCAATTTAAACAATTTATGGAGACCAGCGAGAATGAAAACACAATGGTCCAAACTATGGATACTGCAAAGGCAGTCCTAAGGGGGAAATACATAGCCATCCAAGCCTCACTCAAAAGAATAGGAAAAATCTAAAATTAGGTTCTTATACTTTCACCTAAAGAAGCCGTTGAACAGCGAAACACGAGGGACAGCCATCTTTAATCCACGACGAGGAAGTAGCCTAATCAAGGTTGTGCAATCCTCCTCTCCCCACCATGCTCTGTCTCTCTCCTCTCTCTCAAATAAATAAACAAAATTCTCAAAAAAAAAAAGTTAAAATTGAGTTGTCTTTATGACCCAGCCATTGCACTACTGGGTATTTACCTCCCAAAGATACAGACATAGTGAAGGAAGGGCCATATGCACCCTAATGTTCATAAAGCAAGTATTATCTCACATTTAGTTTTGAAATCGTGGAAGGAAACGAGATATGCCCTTTCAACGGATGACTGGATTAAGAAGTTGTGGTCCATATATACAATGGAATATCACTCAGCTATCAGAAAGAACGAGTTCTCAACATTTGCTGCAACATGGATGGCACTGGAGGAGATAATGCTAAGTGAAATAAGTCAAGCAGAGAAAGACAATTATCATATGATTTCTCTCATCTATGGAACATAAGAACTAGGAAGATCGGTAGGGGAAGAAAGGGATAAAGAAAGGGGGGTAATCAGAAGGGGGAATGAAGCATGAGAGACTATGGACTATGAGAAACAAACTGAGGGTCTCAGAGGGGAGGGGGGGGTGGGGGAATGGGATAGACCGGTGATGGGTAGTAAGGAGGGCACGTATTGCATGGTGCACTGGGTGTTATACACAACTAATGAATCATCGAACTTTACATCAGAAACCAGGGATGTACTGTATGGTGACTAACATAATATAATAAAAAAACATTAAAATAAAAAATTTTTTTTAAAAAAGGCTTTGCACGTAGTAGGTGTTCAGTAAATGTAAGAATGTATTAAAGCCATACAATGCACTACTCTTTATGCTGTGAAGATTATAAGAATAATCTCAGAATAAACTAAGTTTGTGCCCTCAGTTTACAACCGAGAAAGGAAACAAAGCATGGTAATTAAAGATACAGTACATTCCAAACCACAGAAGAGTAGAGAAAAGGGCCAAGTACTCTTCAGGCTAAGACAATCGAGAATGACCTTCCAGACAAGATGAAACCTGAGTGGAGACATATAGGATGAGCTGGATTTCAGTAGATAAGAGTGTGCTGTTTCAAGAGGAGGGAGTGCTATCGGCAGAAACACCAAGATGGAAAAACACATGAGTATTCAGAGAACGCCAAGTAGCTCGGCCAAACCAAAAGAAACCAGTATGTGAAAAGGGCAGTAGAGAGGCTGGAGTGAGTTTAAAAGTTTCAGGGAGTACGAGGAGCTACTAAAAGGATGTGAGCAGGAGAGTGACAAGAGTGAAAGCAGCGACGAGCTTTGCGAAGACTCCCCTGGCATCAGTGGGAATGACAGGCTGGAGAGAGCACACTAATCAGCAGGCCTACACTGACATGGGATACAGTGGGAAAGAAAGGCTGAAGGCAGGTGAGATATTAAGAAAATAAAAATGGCAGTGCAGCAAAATATGAGCGGTGAGGCTGAAGGACCAAAAGATCCTCTCCAAAATTTCCCGTCTGGGTAACTAAGGGGTAGGAAATAAAGAAGTCCAAAGAAGGAGCATGACTGGTGGAAAAGATGCTGAGTACAATGTCAGATGCTAAAACTGAAGTGTCAGCAGAATTATCCACATGGTAATATCAAGCAACCCAACCTAAGGTACTTACTAGCAACTCAGAAGACAGACGAGGGCTAGATATAAACGCAGGAATCATCCCCACAGGGGGAAGGATCAGGACTGCCAAGGGAATGAGCAGAAAGAGAAAGTGAAGGATAAAGCACAGTGGAACACCTTCCCTTAGGGGCAGAAACAGAGGAGCCGGGGCCTGGCGGGGGGGGGGGGGGGGGGGGGGGGGGGGGTAGAGAGAGAAAAAGAGAAAATGAGAAAGCTTAGTTAAAAAGAAGAGTCTGAAGCGTGGCTCTGCATGCTTGTGCAAGAACCAACCACCCTGCTGAAGAAGATACCATTCCTGTGGTCTCTCAGGAACTGTCTAGTAGGGGAGACATTTTTAAGAAAAAAAGAAGAAGAAGCAGCAGCAGCAGCAGCAGCAGCTGAACCATAAAAATTTCTCCCCAAAAGAAATAGTTTTGTTAACTATTAGGCTAATTGTAAAGATTCAGATTCAAGGAATTAAAAATTCCTATGATGACTGTGTTTATCTTGCTCACTATAGTGTTATCCCCAGTGCCTACTCAGTTTGTGGCAAAGAAGGCCTTTAAAAATATTGCTGAAGGAATACAGGAAAGGATGAATCCCAGATTCCTGCCCAAACACTACAGATCTCTGTTACATAGTGTTGGGAACTTTTTTGCCCTTAAGTAGCTAAAATATCTCCACAAAGTCTTTTCTCATTATTTGCTGGCTTAAATTCCTGTTTGCGGTGCAAGTCCTGGGCAGTTATTACAAACACGGAATTTATGGACTGCATACTAATTAGGTTTTGTACATCTTCTCACTGAACCCATTCCAGCTCCACAAGTCTGGATATGTTTTAGAATGGGTTTGTTTTTGTTTTTGTTTTTTGTTTATTTTAAGAGAGGTAATTCAGGGCATATACCATATATTATGGGGGGGGGGGACAACTCAGGAGGACCTAGAACAGCACCCTGTGATCAGAGACATTAGTATTTCTGCAGCAAAATGTAAGAATAGTCACACTAGTAGAAAAAAGCTTATACATTGCCTTACGTTAGTTCAAGGCAGTTTTGCAACAAATAGTTCATGTCTGGTCAGGATTTTTGCCAAAATTGTGAACATGAAACAGGTAGGTGGGGGGCGCCTGGGTGGCTCAGTTGTTAAGGGTCTGCCTTCGGCTCAGGGCGTGATCCCAGGGTCCTGGGACTGAGCCCTGCATCAGGCTCCCTGCTCTGTTGGGAGCCTGCTTCTTCCTCTCCCACTCCCCCTGTTTGTGTTCCCTCTCTCGTTGGCTGTGTCTCTGTCAAATAAATAAATAAAATCTTAAAAAAAAAAAAAAAAAGAAAAGAAAAGAAACAGGTAGGTGGTACAATATATCTATCAAAAGGCTCTTAAGACATGCCTTTAAAAGCCAGAGCCCTCAGGCCACTCTCACCTTTTTCCCTATTCCTCCCTGTCCTTGGCAACCAAACCCTATAGAAGTCTTAAACCTACTCATCTTTAAGAACAAATGTACAAAATTTAGCTATTGTGGACAATGCTGCTATGAACACTGGGGTGCATATTGCCCTTCTCCTCACTACGTCTGTATCTTTGGGGTAAATACCCAGTAGTGCAATTGCTGGATCATAGGGTAGCTCAGTTTTTAACTTTTTAAGGGACCTCCACACTGTTTTCCAGAGTGGCTGTACCAACTTGCATTCCCACCAACAGTGCTGGAAGGAGCCGAGATGCCCTTCAACAGATGACTGGATTAAGAAGATGTGGTCCATATATACAATGGAATATTACTCAGCCATCAAAAAGAACGATTTCACAACATTTGCAGCAACATGGACGGGACTGGAGGAGATAATGCTAAGCGAAATAAGTCAAGCAGAGAAAGACAATTATCCTATGGTTTCACTCATTTATGGAACTAAGTAGTAGGAAGGTCAGTAGGAGAATAAAGGGAAGAAGAAAGGGGGGGTAAACAGAAGGGGGAATGAACCATGAGAGACTATGGACTCTGGGAAACAAACTGAGGGCTTCAGAGGGGAGGGGGCTGGGGGAATGGGATAGGCCTGTGATGGGTATTAAGGAGGGCACATATTGCATAACGCACTGGGTGTTATACGCAAGTAATGAATCATGGAACTTTACATCAAAAACTAGGGACGTACTGTATGGTGACTAACATAATATAATAAAAAACTATTATTAAAAAAAAAGAACAAATGTACAAAAGTTTCTGCCTAAAAATGTAATTTTTCACTAAGCTTTCCCCTAATTCTTCTGGACTTCACTCTCCTCCTTCCCCAAACTCTCGCAGCTCTGGTCACCTGCAATGTCAGCATTTAATCATTTACCAAATTATACTGGTTTTACGAGTGCAAGTCTAAGCAACTTGAAGTCAGGGTCTGGTATTTTTTATTCATTTAAAAACTCTACATTGAGTGCCTACTATGTGTTAGGCACTGTTCTAAGCACTGGATACACAGCCTTCAAAGCTATGTACATTTTAGAACAGACAACAAGCAGGTCATATGGCTTTAAGTACTATGGAGAAAAACAAAAGCAGGGAAGGAGAACAGGAGTGTGGATGACAAGCCATGCAGATAATCCCAACAAAAAGCATTCTCGGCCAAATAGACAATACAGCCTAAGGACAGCACACTACCCTAATCACCCCCTCCACCAAATAAGAACTGATCACTTTCTTATTCTCCCACTTATTTTTGTTCTCCCACTGTGTTCTAGTATGGCAGCTTGTTCCAGTTGTTGATAAATATTTTGTGTAAAGAGCCAGATGGTAAAGAGTTGAGGCATTGTGCAGAGTAGTCTCTGTTGCAACGACTCAACTTTGTCTTTGTTGCAGAAATCAGGCCTAGACAACATGGAAAGGAATAAACAGAGCTGTGTTCCAACAAAACTTTAAGTATAAAAAGAGGCAACAGATCAGAGCTGGCCTGCAAGAGGTAGTTTGCCAACCCCTACCTTATTCTTTGCATCCCTAGGCAACGAGTGACAGTATTTTCCATAGAGAAACTCAAAAACATGTGTTTTAAATTGAACAGGAAATGAATAAACCCAAGTTAAAATGAATTAAGCATAGGAGAAAATATTAATTAGTGGATGGCTATCCCTGCTGACAGATTCACCAGCCATTGACTAATATGAGTATTTGCCAATTTCTTACCCAGGGTGTAGGCTATGAAGTTGAGGATGCCCACTACAATCCAAACCCAATCAGGGACGTGCTTGTAACCTGGTGCTGCAAAGGAAAGCAACACAGGTTTTAATACAAAATACAAGCATTCTTACCATACCACACACTGCCAGTAAGAAATATTTCTATTTATTAAATTAAAGTTCAAGTACATTATAATATACTTTCAATGCAGAATTAGGTAGATATTAAAATGTATCAGTAAACTGACAAAACCAAAGAAGTAACTGCTCAACCCCTCACAAACAACAGACATTTATTTTGAGCTTTAGTCGTAACTCAAAACTGATTGTTCATCTTTACTTGAAAATTACTTATGTGCTAAGAATGAAAATTAACATTTTTGGAACTTAAAAGATGCTTGTGTTTAATCTGATCCTCGTTGTTTACAATTATCCTTCAAACATATATTAAGCCTTCAATCTATATTCTCTCATTACATTATTAATTAGCTAAACAAAAGACCTTTGCATTTGGGTATAGATAGGTCACTTCCACTGGGTGATTTGGCATCAGAATCATTCTGAAATGATTCTGGACCTCACTATTTCCCCCTAAGATAGAACAACTGAGAATCAGGAGATCTGGGTTCCAGTCCTGGCTCTGTATTCAACGAGCAGTGTGACCATGAATATATCATTTAACCCTTCCTGTCTTCCATTTACCAAATATACCAGAACTAGATGGTTTACCTGGTCCTCTAGGTTCTATGATTTGGGGAAATATACATAATATTTACATATTTTTAGCTCTCTTAATAACTAAGTAAATAATGTTAGAATAGTCGGAAAAAATATTTCTAGTTACAAAATAAACTTTTAAGGATGTTTTGAAGATTAAAATACAAATTTTTAAAAACTGCTTAATATCCAAACCATGCTTAATAAAATTTAATCTTATTATTCATGTCATACTTTATGATCTTCATAAAGTTGCCATTTTATTACATATACAGAAACCATGGCTTAAAATTTCAATTGATAGGCATATGTATAGTTCCAATATTCAGAATTTCTAGAATATCAAGTCCTAAGTTTTTGAAAATCTGAACTTTGCTACAAAAACAATGTTTTCAGTGACTGTTAATTTCTCCAGGTCAGTCCACAAAAGTCTGCTAAACCCACAACACAGATGAATTATAACACTAGAACTCCTTACTACTATGTCATTTATAAGTATTCTTATTGGAAAATATATACTCCAACTTAGGATGCAAAAAATATCCATCTACCTTCATCTTTCCATTTCTCTCGACTCCATTAACTGGCTGAGCAAAGAAAATAAACTCTATCTCCCACTTATCCCCCCTCATCCCAAATACAGCCAGATTCTGTCCTGTGGCCTGGGGCAGAAACAGGGTGAGGGAGAACGTGAAGACAGGATCAGATGTGAAAGAAGACACTAGAGTCTGGGGTGGAAGGAGGCTGACAACTGCCTCCAAAAGCATTTCTTTCCTCTGTCTTCCAATGAGGTTCTTTTTTTTTTTTTAAAGATTTTATTTACTCATTTGACAGAGAGCGAGACAGCCAGCGAGAGGGAACACAGGCAGGGGGAGTGGGAGAGGAAGAAGCAGGCGGAGGAGCCTGATGTGGGGCTCGATCCCAGAATGCCAGGATCACGCCCTGAGCCAAAGGCAGACGCTTAACAACTGAGCCACCCAGGCGCCCCTCCAATGAGGTTCTTAAGACCTTATAAACTTCAATCAACACTTAAGGTCTAAGAACCATTTTCAGAGGAAACTCAGAATTATTAAAAGCAAATATGGATGCTGGGCAGAGGGAAAGAGAGATCACATTCCCTTCAACAAAGGGGGTGGGGGGTTCCTGCATAATCAGAACAAGGGAAGAAGGGATATTTCTGAAACTGTTAAGTATGTTGGACCCTGCTCATATTCACTTTCGGGCAAAGTGTCATAATCCCAATTTTCTGTCTTCTTATAAATCCAATTATTCTTTATTTACCAAAACCTCATTGCTTTTTAGACACCATTTCTAAATTAAGTAGCCAAGCCCATTTCTAGATTTAATGAAACATCCATAACAGACTGCAAAAACACAACTTAGCTTTTACACCCAATTCCTAACATTTTACATACTCTTACAGTATCCAAAATTTCCCCAAAATGCAAGCATATGAATAGAATCAGAAAATAACCACATCTCATTTTTCTCTATTTAGACGTTTTAAATTTTATATTAAAGTAATAATCTTACCTGAAGCATAAAAGTCAGGATCAAAATATGCCATAAGCAGGAAATTGAATACAACCAGCAGAAAGCCAGAGAAGGTGATCAGATTTGGAGCCAGCCAAGTAGGAAATACCTATTTTTTTTTTCAAAAGAATTACAAAATAATTAAAGTAAAGGAATCTCTCTGGCCACTACACAAGATGCAAATTTAAGTCATAATAAAAGCTATGAACTTGAAAGTTCATACATATGTATGTTATATATATTAAAATGTAAACCATAATGTCCAGTTGATAAAAATAAGCATCTTTCTTCTATTTTCTATATTTTAAATAATTCTATAATCAACAAACTTTTATAATCATAACATTACTTTTACTTAAGAAAAATTGTAAACTCATTTTATAAAAATGATAAATTCTACGGGATAAGCTTATACTCCAACAGTGAGATAAATCAAAAGGTCTAAGACTAAGGGAAAGGAGGGTGGGAGAGCTAGTTTCTCTAGATACCTTATTAAACAAACAGCTGCATCCATAATGCTCCATAAAATATTTAAAACTTACTAAAACATAAGTACAAGTCTATTCATCGTCTTACCTTTACTATAGTGTTCCAAAATGGATGCATGATATACAGAGAGAGCGGATTGGTATCCACAGCACTGTACTGTTAAATGAAAGAAAATATTCTGTTATCCTTGCACACTAGCAAGCAGAAAGGTATTTCTGGAGTGAAAATAATATTACAAAAATAACCTAGAGAATATGTCTACTTACATGATGTCCTCATCTAAATAACAAAACTGGAGGAACAACATAAATGGGACAAAGACCGGTCAAGTACATCCAGATTTCTTTTTCTCATTCAATCAACTTTTATAATGTTACAAGGTTTCAGTAGAGAAATTTATATTGCTCACTTACAATGCAAGACCAAAATGTGCACACTGTATACATTCAAACACTGACTTTCTCAACCTCCTCATACCACCACTAATACACTTACTAGCTGTGCGATCTTAGGCAAGTTACTTAATCTCTGCCTCAGCTTGTTCACCTGTAAATGCCAAATGCCATAAAAATTAGGTAAATTAATCATAGGCGCAAAACACTTAAAGTAGTACCTTGCCTACAGGGTAAGTGCTATGTAAGTATCAGATATTCTGTTTGTTCACCTGTAAATACCAAATGCCATAAAAATTAGGTAAATTAATCATAGGCGCAAAACACTTAAAGTGGTACCTTGCCCACGGGGTAAGTGCTATGTAAGTATCAGATAACTACCAAAGGATGACAGATCCCTTTACAGCCGGAAAATGGACTGCATAAATAAGCAAAGGAAGACAACGACAGGTTAGGGTTCTGTGGTAATCCAATTTATTCCCTAATTATTGAGCTATTTAGTAAAAATTCAAAGGAAATTTTAACAAATATCTGTATTTATACATATATACATATATATAATTCTAAGAGTCACATCAATGACTTACTCATCAGACACACATACACTGGAGTACCCGGCATGTCGGAAGCACTCCACTAGCTGTGAGGAGGAAGAGATACTTAATTGGTAAGGGAGAATTCCCACTTCAAAGAGTGGGAATATTACCTAACTCCAGCTGACATTTAAACATCACAATAGTCAAATGTCTGAAAAAAAGTTTTGTGTTTTATAGTAACGCTTGGTATGTACATAAAATAAGTAGTAAGCATTTGAATATCTAATTTTTTAAAAATCATCATTAAAGGTCAAAACTTCTTCCTGAATTCTTCCGAATATGCAGGAAATCTTTTCTCATCAGTGTTTCAAGACTCCAAAGTGTGATGGAACAAAAAAGTAAATAAATAGAAATAATGTTAAATACTGCTAGCAAAGGCAGTTAACTAGTAAGTCAAATGACTTAACAGACTCCATGTCTGAGTGCCTCCATTTCCCCAACCCATTCTGCCTGAAATGGGGTAACTGGGACAGTGGATCTGAACTAGACAGTGGGAGGAAAATGGTGAAGAACTCGGTGCGCCTCTGCTGGCCATCGGGACAGGCTGCGTAGCCAAGGCCAGACTCTACTTAAACGCAAGTTACTGTTCTTTCTAAAATCAACTTGCACAGCTCCCCACAGGTTACAAAGTCCTTCCACATGATAGATACCATTATATCTGAACCTCTGCAGAACGAAGGGGTCCTCAGCTGACAGGACTACTTGGATTTAATTTAAGTCTTTGGACCTAAGGACATGGAACTAGTATGAGCCTCTAAAGGCTGCCAGTGACAAGGGGGAGGACCCTGGCCTCCACTTCACAGAAGTCAGCACCCAGACCCACCTGATGTAGCCAGCGGGTCAGATAAATGAGGAAACCACACATTTCAAGCCCACAATCTACTGCAAAGTACAAAAGTTGTAAGAAGTTCAAATCAGAAGGAAACTGTTTAAGACATCACATGAATACCTAATACGGTGTACAAAGTACAATGTTCTTAATTCAAATGTTTGCTGAATGAGTCTCATTCAGCAGCTTTCCATAATTTGAACTTAGATCTAAAAGAAGGCCCTTACCTGACGGTATTTCATTTGACAAGCTCCTCTTTTTAAATTCTGAAGTTTCACCTCTAAATTTCTACTTCAGGAGACCAGAAGTATGAAAAGAATGCAGAGCTAAATACAAGAAGGTCAGTTTGCCTAAACGGATGTTTCACATTTAAGCACAAGTACAGCAAGAAAATGTAATATAAGATCACGAAAGGTAGCAAACAATAAACCTAAAGAACACTCTTGTGCTCTAGCCTTACACACCTGAGGATTTTTCAAGATCACATATCACTTAGTATAAACAAAGAAACTTAAAACTTTCTTGTGAATCAATAGGAAGAAAAAAGAATGATTCAAACCTTCCACGTGCATGAAAAAACAAATAAAAAATAAACTTTAAAAGATGTTAAGCTAGATTCAGGTATTTGTTAAAGCTTATTAAATATATTTTTATTTTCTGTTGGAATGGTATATATCTGAACACCTTAACCAGGTAGATAACCCACTGTTAAGGCCCACTGTGACTTGTTTGATCTCTAATCTGCAAGGCCAGACAACGCTAGTGCCCCGGAGAAATGCTTGAAAACCATAGCCTGGGTTTGAGAGAATCATTCCAAGGCAAAATCTCAGAATATCTATTGTGGACAATAGAGACTGTGGACTCTGGGAAACAAACTGAGGGCTTCAGAGGGGAGAGGGGTGGGGGACTGGAATAGGCCGGTGATGGGTAGTAAGGAGGGCACATACTGCATGGTGCACTGGGTGTTATACAAAAATAATGAATCACGGAACATTGCATCAAAAACTGGGGATGTACTGTATGGTGACTAATGTAACAAAATAAAAATTATTAAAAAAAAATCTCAGAATCGCAGGAGTTCAGAAGATGTCTAGTTCTTGCGTGCCTGACCTTCATCAAAGCAAACAGGTAAAACAGTCATCTGGCCTCTTTTTAAATGCCTCTGGTGGCAAAAAACTCGCTATTTCCAGAAGCAACCCAACCCATGTTAAACCGACTTTCTATACACTAACAAAATCCTCCCCTTGTCCCATATTTTCTATCCTGTCTTCATTTTGCTTTACAAAGTTAAGCAGACAAGGGTCCAATTTTTCTTCCGAACAACAGCGCTTCAGCTATTTGAAGGGCGCTCTCCCTGTCACACCTACATCTCTTCACCGGCTTAAACATCCCATGCTCCTCTTGCTGCTCCTCTTGCCATGCTTTCAATCTTCTTCCTCATCTAAGTCTTGGACTTTAAACCAGAGGTTGGAAAACTTTTTCTGGAAAGCATCAGATAGTAAATATTTTAGGCTCTGCAGGCCATAAGGTCTCTGTAATAAACACTCAACACTACTACTGAAGCAAGAAAGCAGCCAAAGAAAACAGGTACACAAATGGACACGGTTATGTTCCGGTAAAACTTTACTCACAAAAACATGTGTCTGAGGGCTTTAGTTTGACAACCTGTGTTCCAGGCAATCCAATCTGCTGTTAAACCAATACAAACATGTGCTCCAGGGCATAAGAAACCTCTCATGTGGTGCATGAGGAGAAAGAACATGACCATAAGCCCCTCTTCCTCAACACTCCTCTGATACTCAACAAATTAATTTCCTGTGGCAACAAAATCATTCTGCAGACTTAAATATGACTGCGCAGTTAGACTACTAAGCCACCTTTCTCCATGCTAATGTGAGAATGACTGCTGGAGCCTAAGTACAAGACTCTACATATACCATTATAACAGTTCATCTTCCTAGATTCAACTCATTTTTCTATCCTCTCCAGATCTCTTCAGACTCAGATTCAGATTCAGACTCAGACTCACTTATGCAAGGTAACAGCTATGCCTCTCCAAAATCTCAGCATGTAAATTCGTCATGCTGATAACAGTGCCATCACACCAAAGTCTCTGTAAAAATGCTGATCAAGACAGAACTTCTAAACATTTCCCTCAAGATTGCTCTTAGTACATTTAATAATTTTTATTTGGGTACAGAATTCTGTCCTGTCATCTATGACAATTAGTCTATCTTTCCCACAAGAGAAAATTTTCATAAAATCTTAGTAAGATCAGAATTACTTAACATTTTGCCAAAAATTAGAAAGTTTCAGAACTTTTTTTTTTACTTCAGTACAAGTCAGAAAATAGAGCAGAATTCATTCTTCATTCATTCATTCATTCATTCACTCAGTAAGCCAACAAATATTTATGATTGAGTACCTATGATTGTGCCAGGAAAATTTTTGCTAGGCCCAGTGAAGACAATGAATGAGACTAAAATGTTCCCTACGTTAACCAAGTCTACAGCCCAATGTGAGATAGACGGTAAGCATGAAAACCAGGAATAGGGGCGCCTGGGTGGCACAGCGGTTAAGCGTCTGCCTTCGGCTCAGGGCGTGATCCCGGCGTTATGGGATCGAGCCCCACATCAGGCTCCTGTGCTATGAGCCTGCTTCTTCCTCTCCCACTCCCCCTGCTTGTGTTCCCTCTCTCGCTGGCTGTCTCTATGTCTGTCAAATAAATAAATAAAATCTTTAAAAAAAAAAAAAAAGAAAACCAGGAATAATCACAAGTTGTGTTAAACACCGTGAAGGAAATAAGCAGGGTATTTTGCAAGAGGACACGGGGCAGGGAGTGTGCATAGCCAGAGTGGTCAGAGAAAGCTTCTCTAAGGAGGGGACACTCAGCTGAGTCCCAGAAGATGAGAAGACAGATAAGGAACATAAGAGACACCATAGTGAGTCAAAGAAGCAAGACACTAAAGAACATGCTGTTGTAGATTCCATTTATATCAAGCTCAAAAACAGACAAATTAATTTATGACAAAAGAAGTCATAATAGTAGTTTGATGAGAGAGACTGAATGGGGACCTTCTGAGGTGCCACAAATAATTCTGTACCTTGATCTGGGTGGTGGTTCTATGGGTATATACATATGTAAAAATACATTAAATTAGACACTTAAGATCTGTGCCTTTATATGTAAAATACCTAAAAAAAGAAATAGAAAATAAAGAATATATATGTGGCAGTGTGCATTTGCGTGTGTGTGCATGCATGTGTGTGTGTGTGTGTCTGTGTGTGTGTGTCTGTGTGTGTGTGTGTGGTACATAGGTGTTGCAGGGAGGGGAGTGAATGCCAAGATACCTTCCAAGCAAAGAGAACAAAAATGTGCAAAGACCACAAAGCTAGAAATACTTGAAATATTAGAGGAAGGCTAATGCAGCTATAGCTTAGTGAGAAGGGAAGAGTGACAGGAAATGAGATTGGAGACATGGGCCTACACCACCTAGCAAGACCACAGTGAGCTAGATTTTATTCTAAACCCAGTGCACATCCTGATTTACATTTTTAAAGGATCGTACTGATTATAGTGTAGAAAGAACTGGACAGGGACCAAAGTGCAAATAGAGGCCAGTTACAAGACTTAAAGTACATCAGGTAGAGAGGATTATGGGTTAGACTATGGGTTAGGGTTAGCAGTACAGTGACTTCTAAATTACTTCCAAATACGCTGTGAAGTATACGTTTTCAAGAGGGACATTAAAAATGTGAGACTCCCCGTAATTTAAGAAGGAAATTGGCTCCGATGAAAGGAAAATTATGAAACCACCTCCTTGGACATAAAAGAATTTGCTTTACAAAGGTACTGTATTTCAAATCCCTTCTCTGTACTGGTAAGAAAACTGATATGAACTGACACACCCCTGCACTAAATACAGAGCTTTGAACAAATTATTAAATTAGACTGGGGCCCCTGTTCCAAGTAATGCTCTGCTATCTATACTCAACAGCAGATTTCCTCTACTTTGTCTTCTAAACAATGTAAGGAGAATAGGACTCCAACTGTCAAATGATTTTAATATATAAGGCCTGTCTTTACCCATCTGAAATATAAGCTTTATACTTGTTTTTTTTAAGATTTATGAGAGAGAAAGAAAACACAAGTGGGAGGAGCTGCAGAGGGAGAGAGAATCCTCAAGCAGACTCCCCACTGAGCAAGGAGCCCAATGTGGGGCCTGATCCCACAATCCCGAGATCATGATCTGAGCCAAAATCAAGAGTCAGCTGATCAACCAACTGAGCCATCCAGGCGCCCCAAAGCTTTATACTTATAAAACATATTTAGTTAGCTGTAGTAATCCATAAAATGTGGCTCGATACAAGCTATTAATAGTTCATAAACTGTATTTACTGTTAATCATTTCAGATGCAACCAAATTTGAAATATTTCTAATTTTTTAAAACTATCTCCAAAATTCTTGAGTTCAAAATTATCCATATGCCCCGACTCCTAAGTCATAGAAACGGTGAGATAATAAGTGTGTGTTGTTTTATGCCACCAAGTCTGTGATCATTTCTTACCCAGAGATAAGAAACTAGTGCACAATTCTGAAAGCACTACATCCTCTTTTCTACTAAGAGGTATCTTAGGGCTCCTAACCACAAAATCAAGACTACCTGATGTTTGAGAGCTAACACATTACAGTAATATAGTTTCTTACTCCTTTATAACTATCTCTCGGTTTTATTAACTGCTCTTCAGATTGCAATATAATGGAATATTTCTTTGATGAGGTGGTTCACAAAGTGTAGTCACCAAACTGAACCCATATTCTTGGATCCTGCCCCAGACATACAGAATCAGACACTCTAGGAGTGCAGCCCAGCAATCTCTTTTAACAGGCCCTCCTGGTAATTCTGCAGCACACTCAGGTTTGAGGATCACTGCTCTGGTGAAAGCTAACATTAACAGCACTCCCACAACCCCTGGCTGAAGGATAAACCACACTGTTAGTTTAGTGGCCAACACCTATTCTTCCTTATGGTAACTTCAAATCTGCACTGCAAGCAAGAAACAAGGTATAATAAAATGCAGCAAGTACTCACTACATTTACTAAATGCAAGGCATTATGCTAGAAACAATCTATGGTATAAAAACACCAAACCTAAATTTAAAGTGCAAAAAAAGGGGGGGGGGGTTCAAATAACCCTGGGACAAAAATTTAAAATTTCTTAAAATACTTTTTATCAATACAAGACTTTAAGAACTACACTCACAGAAAACATGACTGCAGACAATGAGATAACATTTCAGTCAACATTACCACTTACACCTACTAACAAGTCAGAAGAAGATGGTGACAGAAGACTGGAGAAGCTAGAGCAGTAAACACAAGCAAGTTACAATGACAAACAGGTTTGCCTGCTAAACTTAAACAATCTATAATAAATTCTAACAAGAGATGAGAGGACAAAAGGAGGGGTCATTTAGTGAAGAAACCTGAAATCCTTGCAGGGAAACCTGGATATCAAACACATGACAAATACACGGAGGATACCGCAGATTCTTAAATAGGAGAGTGGTATTTGAAGAAATTTACTTACTCTGCTTGTTGTACTATTATATATGATTTAACAGAAGAAGAAATCTGAAGTCAAAGTCTCTCTGTGGGACCCAAGCTAGACACAGACCTCTGTTACTCTTCTTATCTCTCCATTAAATTGTCACCCTTAACTTGCTTTCCTAAAATACACTTTCTCTTGGTATAACTCCCTGGGGTGTGGGTACACATGGGTATGCTATATGTTAGCCAATGTTCAGAAACAGGGAGGCACAAATGTCAAGTTTTATTTCTTACTTAACACTAATATGCCATGTGCCAGGCACTTTACAAATATTAACTCATTCAATTTTGATAATGATCCTATGAGGCAGATACTACTCCATTTCACAGATGAGGAAATTTGGTTAGAGATGACAGTAAGTCAAAATGCTAGCACGTGATTTCTTTCCAACTTAGTGTTAGTCCCAAAGCTAATTATTTAATCAAAAGACTTTTATCTCAGTTAAAGCTACTAGTAGTATATAAAATGTTCTTAATACTCAACAAAATATTAAAACTAGTAAATACAGGGGTGCCTGGGTGGCACAGCGGTTAAGCATCTGCCTTCGGCTCAGGGCGTGATACCAGCATTCTGGGATCGAGCCCCACATCAGGCTCCTCTGCTATGAGCCTACTTCTTCCTCTCCCACTCCCCCTGCTTGTGTTCCCTCTCTCGCTGGCTGTCTCTATCTCTGTCGAATAAATAAATAAAATCTTAAAAAAAAAAAAAAAACTAGTAAATACAGACATCCACTGGCCCCCACTAATAATTTTAAAATGGGAGAAAACAGAAATAGTTCTTTCTTTTTCACTGTACATTTTCCCCACCTGCAAACATTAGACACAAACCCAATTAAGCATGTCATTGAAGGTGTTTATTCTAATGTTTCTATATCTGGTACAAAACATCCACTAACTACAAGCCAGAGTTTATCTTTCATTCTTAGATTTGAGAGGAAGCATAGCATGAAGAAAATGGGCTCCTAGCCCAGACTGCTTAGGTTCAAATCTCAGCTTTAGGTCCTTGAGCAAGTTAAATTCTCTGTGCCTCAGTAAAATAACAGTAACTCTACTTCACAAGGCACTTATGAATATTAAATGCAGTAATATACGTAAAAGCACTTAAACAATGCCTGGCATATAGTAAATGCTATATAAACATTTGCTATCATTATCATTATTATTATTACTCAGTATTTACAATGATATTGCTCTTGCCACTTCAACTTTCCTTCACTGGGCTCACTAGGCTCAGCCTGCTACCTCGCATACCCACCACTTCCTTATGTCTGATTTACCATGATCTTCCTGGTCTCTGTGCCTTGGTTCCCCCATCAGTATCTGTGGAACATCTTCACCAACTCTCCCTTATGAGCTAGGCAAATTCTTATTCAGCAAAGTTCTTCACATTTAAGTATTATGGGGGTTAGAAAAACAAGCCATCCTCAGTGAACTGATGTTTCAGAAAATAGTCAAAGAACCAAGTCAAGATGTCTCTTTCAAATAGTACCTAAAAATGTGGTGACCTTCTACCTACCACTTAATCTCTCTCCCTCTTGTTCTGCAGAAGTTCCCCATTCCTCCTTTCATTCCTTCTGAAAGACTCCTGTCTCTGTCAACTGCAAAAATAATTCTTTCCATGAGACATTTGTAAATCTATATCTATGGCCACTCAAGAGATTACTTAAAAATAATATCTTAAAAAATAATAAAAAAGGGGCACCTGGCTGGCTCAGGTGGCAAAGCATGTGACTCTTGATCTCAGGGTTGTGAGTTTGAGCCCCACGTTGGGTGTAGAGATTACTTAAAAATAAAATCTTAAAAAAAAAAAATAAGGCCACTAAAAAGCTTTTCATGCCTTATGAATGTATTTATAGGTGGGAAAGGGCAGCTCCCCCAATCTACTCAAGGAGACCAAGCACAACAAAAGATAAGCTATGTTTGAATTAAGTGTAAGATATCTAGGTAATGCCATTAATTAACATGGTATACTGTAGCTGGCCTGCACTCATAACAAGCGCAAATCAAAAGACTAAGAATTTCTCATGTGTCTCCTCTGGCTCAGAAGAAAAGTACTCTAATCTTTGAAATCATTACAGAAATATTCCTCTAGTGGAGGATAACTCATCCACAAGCGATATTTCTTTAGAGCATGAAGTTTTCTTTGTTTTGATTCCCAGTCCACAAACCACACCTTCACATGGCCCCGTCCAAGAGAAGTGCCCTGCACAAAAGATTACTGTTATCCTTCCACATTCAGCATCACTTATCACTTAAATTATAATTATGCTTCTGTTCTATAAGGGTCAATCTTTCATGAGTTTATTTACTCATCAGATATGAGTTCATAATACCGCCTCTCTGGGCTATCAAGAGGGTTAAGTCTTAGAACAAACAAGTGTTAGGTGCTATTGTTACCAAGGGTACCTTTCCAGGGTTAAAGCTTCACAAAATCCCTACCTCAGTGACTACAGCCTCTATGCACTCAGTCATCTTACCAGAACCCGAGTCATCCCAGACTCCTCCCCATCCTTCATCCGCTGACTCACCCCACCAACACCTCCAACTTCTCAGTCACCATGTTCTGTCAATTTTTAATCTTAAATCAAGGATCACAACAAACGTCCACAGGGGTCAGAAAGATAAACTGAACAAAGCAGACCCCCATGAAGTATATGGACTGGTAGGAAAACAGCAAACTGGAGAACAAATACCTTTTTTAAAGAGGGCAAGCACTATTTAGCTTCAGGGGAGTCTTGCCAAGAGGAAATTCAGGGCCAATATTGTCCACTATTCCGGTTTTTCAAACGAATCCAGAAATCTGGATTTTTATGGAGAAGATGCTAATTTTTGAAACAAAGTGTGGTGTGGGCCAAATTAAACATATCTGCCGGCCAAATTCAGTGGGTAGGTTAACCAGTCTTGACTTCTATCTCTAGCATCCCCATTCCCTTTCTATCTCTACTGCTTAGATTCAGGCTTCCCCCATTTCTTACCTAGGTTTATCCAGAAGGATTTTAAAAGGTCTCCAGTTCACCCCACCCATTCATTTTCTACAAGCTGCCGGGGTAAGTTTCCTAAAATTAAAATCTGATCCTGTTTAAAACCAGTTTCCCCAAACCTACAGCATTACGATATGCCTAAAAAATCACCTGAGGTATTTAACATGCAGATAACGGTCACCTACCCAATCTGAATCTCCCAAAGTGAGGCTAAGAATCTCTTTAAACACTTTCCCAGGTGATTCTGATGCTGACAGTCCTCGGGCCACAGAAACACTGATCTACAGGGTAAAATCTAGAAGCCCTCTCCATCAAAGCTTCCCCTCTTGACAGGGCCCCACCTCCCTCTTGAGCCTCATCCTCCTGCCCCTCCACCACTATGCTTAAACATCTACCTTCTTATGGTTCCCAGAAAATACTCTCAGGCCTCCACTCCATTTGCATTCCACTGCTCTGCTCTGTAAAGCCTTTTCTACCTCTTCATCTGGTAATGTGGGGCCTACTCAGCTTCATCTTTCTAGACTGAGCTCTGCCTTTCCCTTCCACCCCCTCTCTGTCACCTTTCTCAGCTTTAACCCTCTCTCCCTGGAGCTGCTTCCTTCTCTCCCATAGCACCTGGCACTTATCTAACTGCATTTTGCAGCCCCAGTGTTATGCCCGACACAGTAGGCCCTCAATAAATGCTTACTGATAAACAGAATCAAACTGTATGAACCTGTAAGGGTGAAGGTCAGACTCTTTAGCATTATCAAGATGCACACAGTCTCTCTTTACAACTGGGTAACTGCAATACTAATAAATTTACAATTATCACAGTTCCTATAATCAGGTTGTTGTTAACATGAAACAAGAGAATAACAGCAGAAACCAATTCATCATAGAATTATATTCTTGAAACCAAGCAAGATATTTCAAAGAACATTTACCTCCTCTCTAAAGCAAAATGATACAATTTGAAACTAGCTGTTACACTATCAATTAAACAACGCCTCCCCTAGGTCAGATAAGGTAAACCACAATAGAAGTTTCACCCTTAGGTAAGTGGGAAAATCCTTCAACTGTTAAGACTTTCGTCCAAAGGAATGACAGGTAAAAAGGAAGAATGATAAGCCTCTCAAAGGTAAAACCCCTCAATATAATTGTCTAAAGGTACATAAATAAGCAATGGAAAAAACAGTAGTTAAACCCCTGAGATCTTCACATTCAAAATACAGTATTCTTCTGATATCCAGGAGATGCACAGCTCCCTTTTACCATACTTACAAAATGATTTATACTCTGTTACACTTTCATTCCTTGAATAAATACTTGTTGAGCCCCTATTCTGTTCATGTGCTGGACCCTGGTCATGTGGAACAAGACAAGCTCTAGGTCCTACCTTCTCAGAGCTCATATCCTAAAAGAGAAGGCAGATTCCCAACTAATTATTCATCTGCTTAATAAAATTATGGTAACAAACGGAGAACACAAGTGCTAAGACAGCATATAACATACAATCCATCCCATGCTTTCTTCTGCACCGAAAAGCAATCGTCTTAGTTTCTTACTACAGAAATCTAATTACCACCCACATGTGCACCTCTCTTGGCGGTTACTCTGAATAACTGCCAGGTTTCCAACTGTAGCTCTCAGATGTACCTCTAGAGAGACAAAGAAATGAAACCAATTCAAAAGTAATTTTTCCACCAGCAGCTTTTACAGTATCAAATTTTCTCACATCTCTTTGCTCTAATATACAGGGTCACATCAGGGAATAAAAATCTCTTGACTGTTTTGAGTCTTTACCCATTTATGGGATGATCAGCTTCAAAAGCTGTTTTAATTCAATAAGCATTTATAAAGCACTTCCTGTTGAAGACCACACAATGGGAATGTGTGATCTCTAGGAAAAAAGTGTCTCCAGGTGCAATTCACCTTCCAGTAAAACTGACCACATAGATTTTTCCTTTGGACACCTTTGGATTCATATTTTTAATATGAACACAATACTAAAAACCCTCTACTAGAAGAAGTTTAGGTTATAATTTGTGGCCCTCCTTTTTTAAAATGAAATCAACAAACTACATTTTAGTGAACATTGGACGCTTGCTAAACTGACCTTTGTTTTCCAGGACGATAGGATATATGCTGCCAGACACAGGAAGTGAGTCAGATAACGGAAGAGGGAAAAAGATAGGAATAGAAAAGCACACTAAAATTTCCTATGGGGGCGCCTGGGTGGTTCAGTCGTTAACAGTCTGCCTTCCGTTCAGGGCGTGATCCCAGAGTCCTGGGATCGAGCCCTGCATCGGGCTCCCTGCTCCGCTGGGAGCCTGCTTCTTCCTCTCCCACTCCCCCTGCTTGTGTTCCCTCTCTCTCTGGCTGTCTCTCTGTCAAATAAGTAAATAAAATCTTTTAAAAAATTAAATAAATAAAAAATTAAATAAAATTTTAAAAAATTTCCTATGAATTAGGACACCTATCTAGTTGGAAATATAAATTTAGGGAACACTACTCTATAAGAAAAAGTAGATTCCATATTACAGACACTGCTCCAAATGAAACAGCTATTCTACTGGCACTTGAACCCAGAAAACCAGATCCTAGTAAGGAAAAAAAGTTTTATATGTCAATATTTACAGTGCAGAAGAGATAACAGGAAGGTAGGAGAGCTGAAGGCAAAACAGGAGGTATCTGGGTTAATAACCTTCTTCAACGAAGTTGTGAAGCCCTGGCCAGGTTACCAAGAGGCTCTGGGACTTCTTTCCATTTAAATTTTAATACATGTCAGCACTTCAGTTCAAAATTTTATGACACCATATTGCTTGAAAGCAGAGAAATGTCCTATAACTTGCTATGGTCCTTTACAGTTTTTCCAATTCCACTTAGACAAAATCCATTATGATTTTTTTTCAGCTCTTCATTCATTCTATATATATCTATTGGGTTCCTAGTATGCACAGTAGTACTGTGCTCAGGCCATGGTGGTCCATAAGCCAAGTCAACCACTTGAGTATTACATTTTAATAGGGAGACACACTAACAAATTCCATAAAGGAGCAGAGGGTACTCTGACAGCACACTTAAAAGGAGAGGAGAGCTTAGGGGATGCTTCTCTGAGGAAGCAACATTTAAGTGAAGACATGAAGATTAATATAAATGGGTAAGGAAGCTACATTCCTGGAACAACATTATTTAAAGATCTGAAAAAGGAAAGGGGGGATGGGGAGGAGATGGCTACTAATGCTGGCAGGGCAGACAGTGAGGAGCATGACGTGAAGCTGAAGACAAGACATATCATTCACAGCCGTGTAGATCATGTTATGGATTTTCTGGACTTCAATCCAAGAGCAATGGGAAGACAGTGGTGGGTTTTAACCAAAGGAGTAATGTGACCAGAGGCACATTTTTTTAAAGATCACTATTTAACCTAGAGAAAAGATTACAGGGCAAAAGTAAATGTGGTCAAGCAACAAAATAAAATAGTACTTGAGTATAACCCAAACTATAAAGTAAATATTCACGCATGATATAAATAAATGATTGGATATATATACAATGGGAAGAAAAAAATCTCCCATGCATAATTCCAAACAAATTATGTCAATACTCTGCCCTCAAGGAGTGGGACATAACTCTCCACTATTAAGTGAGGGCTCATAGCGACTCCTTTCCAAAGAGAGTAACTTTACAGGGAGAAACACACACTACCTCAGCCAGGTGATCAAAGTCAGTATCAACAGTGATAAGTCGTACTGACAGCATGTACTCTTCATATGAGGCAATGAGAATGGCACTTCGTCTCTGTACTCTCCCTCCCGAAAACCCATAACCCTTGCCTCATCGTGAGAAAAACATTACACAAATCCCAACTGGCGGGCACTCTACAAAATACATAACCAGTACTCCTCAAAACTACCAAGATTATCAAAAAGAAGGGAAGTCTGATAAATGATCACAGCCAGGAGGAGCCTAAGGAGACAGGACGACTAAATGAAATGTGATATCCTGGATGAAATCCCAGAACAGAAGAAGGGCATTAGGTGAAAATTTAGGAAATCTGAGTAAAGTATGGATCTCAGTTAATAATGTGTAAATATTGGTTCATTAATCGTGACAAATGTATCATACTAATGCAAGATGTTAATAATAGGGAAAACCGTGTATGAGACATGAGGGAATCTGACTATCTTCATGATTTTTCTCCAAATCTATTCTAAAAGTATTCTAAAATAAAAGATTACTTAAAGTGTATGTGGGAAGAGTGGTAATGGAACCACTCTTCCAGCTTAGGCTAAAAATGATAGAACGTACAGGACCTAGTGATTCACTGCCTGGTGGGTGAGGTAGAGGAATCAAGAGTGAAAGTGACACAGACAGCAAGGATGAAAGGTTACAGCCCAGACTTCAGGCTCGGAAAACTGGATGGACAGTGGAGTCATTCACTGATAAGGGAGCAGTGGAGGAAAACCAGATTTGGAGGAAAGTTAACAACCAGCATTTACTGGAGGCCCATTCTGTGTCAGGCCCTTCACAAATTCCTATAACGATTTTGCACCATAGGGACTTCTACCTGGCCCAACGCCATGTAAAGGAATTAAAAGTTTGGTATCAGGTTTCTACGGACTCCAAAGCCCGCGCTCTTTCTACTACACAGTTCCTTCTGTGCACATTTACTTCATCTTGCAGCCCAAGCGCAAGCTAGTGTTGAGGAAGCCTTCTCACTGCGAGTAGAAGTGGAGTGCATCAGCAGCATGGCCTCAGTAGTTACTCCCCCTCCCCGGGCCTCATCTGCCAAAAACCATCTCCATCCGAGTTGTATGCAAGAGAAGGGTGGACACTTCATTAAAATGAAGACAATTAAGACACCATGAAGGGAACTGCATCCGCTAAAAACAAGAATAATGATGAAGTAAAGAAGCGCAGGGAATTCTCTGCTTCCACTCTCGTCGAGCGGTCTCCTAAGGAAAAGGCAATCCCCCCGGGAGGGTACCGAGTCAAGGCGGCGGGCCTAGGATGCTCCCACATACCCTGACCCCAAAGCTCCAGATCTCGGCAGGACCCCCGGAGAAACGCTCGCCAGCCCGCTCGGAGCCACGCGGCACAAGGTGACACGGACCGCGCCTGCCCCTCAGCCGCCAGGGAGAGGCCGGGAGGAGGAGGGAGAGGGGCGTCCGCGGAGCCCCGCGCTACCTTGTACTTATCAAAGCCAGCCAGCTGCTCCGGGCTCACGTATTCGTAACCAGCCATGACGACCCGAACACCAAGCGCCCACTCGGCAGCGACTCTCCGCGACGAGGTGCGGAAACACGAACCCCAACCACGCTAGCTGGGCAAGGATGGGAAGACTTAGGCTGGCAAAGGAGGTAGAAGAGCCGCGCTCCGCCCACCGCGCACGCGTAGCCGCCTCAGGCCACTTCCGCCGCCTCCCAGTGCGCAAGCGCAGCCTCCACCTCTCCCCGCCCATCGAGGGAGGGTCGCTAGCCTGTTCACGCGGTCCACCCCCTGACGCCGTCGCAGTCCAATCAATGTGGATTGGACAACACTAAGTCCCGCCTTCCAGCTTTTCTCGTCGCTTCATTCGCTAGCGTCAAAATTGGTGAGCTGAAGTAAGGAATGAGTGGAAGCGAAAGGTCAATTTCCCAGGGGTCCTTGCTCTTCCCTGCCGCGGAGGAGGGGGCTTCTGTGCTTTCGTTCCTGTGTGGAGATTAGGAGCTGTCCGTGTGGGTACGGTGATTGCTAAGAACCAAGTCAGCAGTACTTCAGGGAAGAGGGCTTCGTTCCCTCAAACCGTGACGTAAAAGACCAGAGAAAGGGTATGTGCCCGGCCGGCTGCAGCTCCTGGCGCGGTGCGCTGCGCAAAGTAGGTGCTTAGGAGACGTGAGTGGACGTGGAGCCTTGGTGACAGGCTTTTTGCAGTCTGTAAAGGGCCCTGAAAGGGGCTCTGGAGACAAATCCCTCAGGCCTCTCCACATTCCGCTCTATCAAAGTGAAATTGCTAAGTCTCCCACCGGATAAAAACATTGGTCTGAGTCTCTAGGGGTCAGTTAAGTGCGTTTTCAGGAAGTGCATGCACTTAACTGAAGCCAATTGTAGAAAGAACACTAGATCAATGGCTAGAGGTATCAATCTAATAGTAAAATTTAATAATAGTAATAGTTGCTGCCACTTTTTTGAGCGCCTTCTATGTGGGGAACTTTACATAACGTTATCACCATCCCCCATAACAGTACTATCAAGTGGGAGGCACTTTACCCAACTCGCAGATTAGGAAATTAAAATTCAGATTACCTAACCTGCCCAGAATCGGACCATTCATTATGCAACTCGGAAGTGGTCGACCCAACATGAAATGAGGTTCTTGCTGTCGGAAACCACTACCTAAGGGGGACTTTTAGTCTCTGCGTCTCTGAAACAAGGGCGATTATTTAGAGATCTCTTACGTTCCTTATATTCATTCATTAAACAGGTAATTATTGGGTGCTCAGTATATGCCAACTATATTATTATTTCTGTGTGTGTCTTATCTCACCTTCTAAAGTCCAGATTCTTGAGGTAATAGATATAAAGCCTCTATCATCATACCTGGTAAATGGCAGGATTTGTATCTTGTACATCTTAATGTTCCCCATGTCCTATAGTCCAGTGCCTTGCAGACAATACATGGTTAATACATTTCATTGAATTAGTGAGCAAAGATCTCTTTAATATGCTGTGTAGTGTCTGCTTTGAGGACATTAGAAATAATGGATCTCCCTTTAGGAAGGAAGTTGGCTCTAATCAAAGGAAAACTATGAAACCACCTCCTTGGACATAAAAGTATTTCCTTTATGCATATATTGTATTTAAAATCCCTTCTGTGTACTGATAAGAAACCTGAATTGACACGCTTTTGCACTAAATATGAGTTTCGAGCAAAGTATTCGTCAGACTGGAGCTACCGTCCCAAGTGAAATGCTACAGATTTCATCCACTATGTGTTTCTTCTAATCAATATGAAGAGAAAAAAAAGTCTTCATATCAGAAGATTTTTTAAAGATTTATTTATTTTAGAGAGAGAGAGAAAGAGTGGGAGGAGGGGCAGAGGGAGAGAGAGACCCTAAAGCAGACTCCCTGCTGAGAGCGGAGCCAATAGGGGCACCAACTGAGCCACCCAGGATCCCCTCAAATGATTTTTGATGTAAGACCTGATTACCCATCCCTTGTCTGCCTCCTCACCCACTGAAGTTTATCTTTCCTACATCTCATACACTGATCATACTTTCTGGCTTCCAGAATGATCATCACAGAAAATATTTGTGCTAGAAGCAATGTTATCACCTTTGTAATAAAACCTGGGGGGGGGGAAGTGTTTTCATTCCTGGCATTCCTGTTTTATTTAGTCTTAAGTAAGAGGATGTCAGATAAATGGAGATACATAGAAAATTGGAAGTAAGGATTAATATAGTTTTTTTTTTTTAAGATTTTATTTATGTGACAGAGACAGCCAGCGAGAGAGGGAACACAGCAGGGGAGTGGGAGAGGAAGAAGCAGGCTCCCAGCGGAGGAGCCAAATGTGGGACTCAATCCCGGAACCCCCGGAACGCCAGGATATCGCCCTGAGCCAAAGGCAGCCGCTTAACGACTGCGGTACCGAGGCTCCCCCTCCAATATAAGTTATTAAGGGCATAAAAATGGTCAAGGTTTTCCAAGGAAGCTTATAAAACAATGATGATTTGGTTTGCACTTTAAAATAATAGTGATGCCTTATACTAATAAATTCTATTATTCTCAAAGGAATTTGGCATCTCATGAGGTCATCTTAAGCTTGAGCCATGGGCCAAGTAGTTGTTCTAATTGTACAGAACAGAACAACAGAAGGATTATATATCTCGCCCAAAAGTCACCCAGTTTGTGGTAAAACTGGAATAAGAGCACATTCATCAAACTTTTAAATATTTTTTTCCACTACACCTTGTTTCTATAAGTTACCACAGCAAGATGTTTATTTTTTTTAAGATTTTACTTATTTATTTGACAGAGAAAGAAGAGAGCACAAGCAAGGGGAGCAACAGAGGGAGAGGGAGAGGGAGAAGCAGGCTCCCGGCTGAGCAAGAAACCCTTTGCAGAACTTGATCCCAGGTCTCCGGGACCATGACTGAGCTAAAGGCAGACACTTAACTGATTGAGCCACCCAGGTGCCCCGGTAAGATGTTTTAAAAAAGAAAATTCACAAGTCAGTTTTTAATCAAGGCTAGAGGCGATGGGGGGTGACTAGGAAAGAACTGAACAGCCTCATTAAGTTGCTTATTTTTTCTTAAAAATGGAATTCCCTGGCAAGAGTAAACCTTCTCTTAGGTTAGGGTTTCTCTGGGCTTTGCTGTATTTTATATTTTTTCAAACATAGTCCTACTAGGTAAGAATGTGTAGAAATTTTATTTGAGTGGGTCATCAATCAAATTCTTTATCGCAGAAAAGGTCTGTGCAAAATACTGAGATTCAGCATAAGCTAATGCTGCTTTGTACCTCTTGCTTCGCATGTCAGTGGAGGAGGGTAGCATCTCTGGTATTCTGGGACTTGTCACCCCACCAGCCTCCCAATGGTTTTCTGGGCATTTTTGTTCCCTTAACCTTTGAACACAAACTCAGTTGTGTCTATAGTCATTCAAAACCCAGAGAATCAGTGTAAAGGTTCAGAGGGAACCAGAAGCCTACTGTGATATGAAGTAAGAGGCAAATGACAGGTCTAGTAATTTATTTAGACTCTCTGCATACTTACCATTCTTGTTTTGAAGACAAGTTATTATTTCTCTTTTCTAGCCATTATTCATGAGCATGACTTACATATAAGGAGATTTATTTTTAAATCTATTTATTTTTAAATAGATTTTAAATCTATTTATATTTAAATCTATTTAAATTTATTTTAAATCTCTTTATGTATTAATACATAAAAGGAGAATTATTTTTAAAAACTGATTTCAGACATGGGTGCCTAGCTGGCTCAGTCAATGGAGCATGCAACTCTTGATCTCAGGGTTGTGAGTTGGGTGTAGAGATTACTTAAAAACAAAATCTAAAGAAAAAAAACTTGGGCAAAATTTCATTTTTTTAAAGATTTTATTTATTTGTCAGAGAGAGAGGGAGAGCACAAGCAGGGGGAGCAGCAGGCAGAGGGAGCAGCAGGCTCCCCGCTGAGCAAGGAGCCCAATGCAGGACTCGATCCCAGGACCTGGGATCATGACCTGAGCCAAAGGCAGATGCTTAACCAACTGAGCCACCCAGGCATCCCTCAGGCAAAATTTTATACTGGACTTATTTTGAGCATTCTTGAAGTTCTGGTAGTGACCCAGCGTCTGTATTTTCTGAACAGGAATTGATACCTCTCCAATACAAACATCCCTCTCCCCATTATTACTGCACTAGAATGGAAGCAGAACTCTAGGTAAATCAAGTACAAATCATTCAGATGAGTAGCCATAGTGGCATCACCCCATCTCCTTATTCCTTATGCCTTTTTCTGTATTCCTTTTTGCCTCATCTAATGTCAGGTCTGCAAATATAACCAAATGTAAACACTATTCTTTTTATTATTTCAATTTGAACATGGAGCCATACAAGACACTCCATTTTTAAAAGATTTTATTTTTTTTATTTGAGAGAGAGAAAGAGACAGAGCATGGGCAGAGGGGAAGGGGCCAAGGGAGAGAGAGAAGCAGACTCCCCATTGAGCAGGGACCCCAATGCCAGGCTTCATCCCAGGACCCTGGGATCATGACCTGAGCTGAAGGCAGACGTTTAACTGACTGAGCCACTCAGGCGCCCCTAGAAGCCCCATTTTTGAGTAAGGATTATTTTTGTCTTCATGAAACTTTGAGATCACTGGAGTTGGATCGCTAGTTATTTAGTTTTCGGTAGAAGAGAATGGTACTAGCAGAAAAACCTAAGAAGAGCAAGAGAGTAGGAAATATTGCTGTGCTTCATTTTCCTGTAGGAATCCCCAAAAAACCTGGGGTAGGGGCTCAAGCAATAGTTGCCAACATAGATGTCTACTACATAAGGCTTTGAGATCTTCCTTGATATACCCAAGGCTGTGCTGCCTGCTGGACCAGAATTCTAGCAGAAGCTGGCTCTACTTTCAGGAAACAAGACATACAAATATGAAACAATATGTAGAAGTAGCAACTTCATTATCTCTTCACGTATCCTTGTTGAACTTTAGCCATGTGCCAAATACAGATACCATTATAGACCTTGGAGATACAAAATTGAATAGAGCATGGACCCCAGACAAGGAGTACATTATTACTGCAGTCTTTGAATGACCAGTATTATCCAATGTCCTGGCTCTTCAGATTTTCTCTCTTTCTTCCTTCCTCCCCTTACCAACTCCTTTTAAAAAATTCACTGTTGGGGCACCTGGGTGGCTTAGGCGTTGAGCATCTGCCTTCGGCTTGGGGCGTGATCCCGGAGTTCTGGGATCAAGCCCCACGTCAGGCTCTTCCGCTGGGAGCCTGCTTCTTCCTCTCCCACTCCCCTGCTTGTGTTCCCTCTCTCGCTGGCTGTCTCTCTCTCTCTCTCTCAAATAAATAAATAAAATCTTAAAAAAAAAAAAAAGTTCACTGTTAAAAGTGTGAGATATTTTGTCTTGGACAGAGAATTGATTCAAGGATAAGGAAAAAAGGGTTGGAATCAAAACAAAACTCTCTGAAGACTTTGAGATTTCACAGATACTGAATTAATATTTAGATAAATAATCTAGACGATTAGATACAGAAATAGTTCAGGTATACTAATAATTTTACTTAACCTTTCATTATGAAATGTACCAGTTGGCGTGAGCTGCAGGAAAGTAAAAGGTTCGGCAGATGTAAAAGTTATTTATTGCCGCATAACGGATCACACAAAACTTAGTAGCTTGAAATAACAGCGATTTTACTTGCTCATAATTCTGTGGGTCAGCAATTTGCGGTAGGTCTAGCTGGGCAGTCCTGCTAGTCTTGCTCGTCTTATTACTATCCCAAAACAGCATAAATGGAAACTGCAAAGCCTTCTAAGACCTAGGCTCAGAAGTCACAAAGTGTCACTCCTGTCTCATTCTCATGGACAAAGCAAATCAGCAGGCCAGCCCAGATTCATGGGAAGGAAAATAGATTCACGTCTTAATGGATAGAATGATGAAGTCACCTGGCAATGGAGCCTGCACGGAAGGCTGGGACGCGTTCTTACAACCAACTTTGCGAACACTCTACTGCCTCAGATTAGCTACAACAGCTAAAGACAGGACAGTAAGTAAGCTTCATCGGGAAAAGATTTGGAAACCATTAAATGATATTTGAATTGTTTTAAAGTATTGAGTAAAAGAATATCAAAAACTAAAACAGTAAAAACCCTCGTCACACAGCTTTGTTTACTCAACGTAATCTGTCTCTTACTTCCAAATCTCCCACTCACTCTCAACACTCTGCACTCTGGTTTCCAACCTCACCAGCTCCACTGAAATGGCTGCTTCCAGGCACCTCACTTTGTTGCTGAGTCCGATGGACACTTTCAGGCTTCTTATCTAGCTTTTCATCAGCTTCCACTGCCTGCTGTTGTTCCCTTGAAACATCTTCCTCCCTTGATTGCTCTGAATTACTTTTGTCTTTATTCCTCTCTCTTTGACTTCTCTTTCCAACACACACACACACACACACACACACACACACACACACGCATATGCAGGCTTGATTTCCCACTGTTTCTTTGTGCTTACATAGCATCCTGTACATACCTCTTTCTTCATACTTACATGTTATGAAATTAGCTATTTTCTTATCTGTCTTACTGGACTTTAAGTGCCTTGAGGGTAAGGACCACGTCTGTAAAGCCCGGACCTAGCATAATGCCTAGTACTCTGTAAGTCCTCAGTAAGCTTTTTTTTTTTTTTTTTTGGTAGTTTTATGGTTTTATTAACATAAATACAACATGCACATAAGCTACCTATTCACTTTCTTTGCTGCACAGCCTGGCATTAGGATTGGTGACTCTGATGGCCAGTTGGGCTGCTCGTTCCACAATGGTTTTGTGGTTCTTGGAGGAAACATTGTGAGCAATTCTGCACAGTAAGATTTTTTGCACATGAGCAGCACTTCAAGCTCCTTGAAATTGTAGACTAAGAACTTCCAGAAGCCACTGGGCAGCATGTGCTTTGTTATGGTGTAGCTCCCATAACCAATGCTGGGCATCAAGATCTGGCCCTCAAATCTTCTGTGCACCCTATTGTCAATGCCTCTGGATTTCCACCAGTTGCATGTAATTTTTTTTTAAGATTTTCTTTCTTTGTTTGAGAGAATGAGACAGAGACAGTGAGAGAGAGCATGAGCAGGGAGGAGAGGAAGAAGCAGGATCCCCACTGAGCAGGGAGCCCAAGTTGGGGCTTGAGTCCAGGACCCTGAGATCATGACCTGAGCCGAAGGCAGACTCTCTTTTTTTTCTTTTAAGATTTTATTTATTTATTCGAAAGAGAGACAGCCAGTGAGAGAGGGAACACAAGCAGGGGGAGTGGGAGAGGATGAAGCAGGCTCATAGCGGAGGAGCCTGATGTGGGGCTCGATCCCATAACGCCAGGATCACACCCTGAGCCGAAGGCAGATGCTTAACGACTGCGCCACCCAGGCGTGAAGGCAGACTCTTAACCGACTAAGCCGCCCAGGCACCCCTAGTTGCCCTTAATTTTGACATATTAGTCTGACTGGTGCCAGATGAACTTCTTGGTCCTCTTTTTAACAATCCTGGGCTTCACTAGAAGTCTGAGGGCAACCGTGATGCTGAGTAGAAGAAGCTGCCCCCTCCACAGGCAGCAAGCAGCAAGGAAGAGAGGGGCTTTAGTAAGTTTTCACTAAATTAAATTGGACTGTGAGGGAATAGAGAAATGTATGTTGCTGGCAGCAACAGGTGCTATAATACGCTTCATATTTGTTGCCCTAGTAATCCCACATTGGAAGAACATACTTCCAGGAAATCATCTGAAAGAAAATAATCTTTATTGCCATTACTTAGAAAGAGCCATATTTATCATTGCAGGGGCAAAATGCAGACAATCAAAATGTCCAATGAATTAAGGACCCAAACTATAAACTATGGTAAATCAATGTGATAAAATATATAATCATTAAAAATATACATGAGTGGGTGCAAAAAAAAAAAAAATAGAGGAAACTCCAGAAAATAACAAGTGTTGGCAAGGATGAGGAGAAATTGGAATTCTTGTGTGTTGTTGCTGGTGGAATTGCAAAATGATGCAGCACATATAGGAAAATCTTTGACAGTTGCCCCAAAAAGTTAAACAGAGTTACCATATGGCCCAGCAATACCAGTCCTGGGTATATACCCCAAAACCTGTACATAAATGTTCAGAGGAGCATTTTTCATCATAGCAAAAAAAAAAAAAAAAAATGGAAGCAACCTAAATGTCTATCAACTGATGAATGGATAAACAAAATGTGTACATCCAAACAATGGGATATTATTCACCCATATAAAGGAATGAGGGACTGATACATGCTACAACATGGATGAACCTTTAAACGTTATGCTAAGTGAAAGAGGCCAGGCACAAAAGGCCATATGCTGTATGGTTTCATTTGTATGAAATGTCCAGAATATGTAAATCCATAGAAACAGAAAGTGGATTAGTGATTGCCAGAGGATGAGGGTGAGGAGGATTGAGAATAACTACTGACAGGTACGGGGTTTCTTTTAGGATGATGAAAATGTTCTGGAATTAGATAATGGTGGTGGTTGCACACCCTTAATGAATATACTAAAAACTATTGAAATGTACCCTTTATTTTTTATTTTTTTTTAAAGATTTTATTTTTTATTTGACAGAGAGACAGCCAGTGAGAGAGGGAACACAAGCAGGGGGAGTGGGAGAGGAAGAAGCAGGCTTCCAGTGGAGGAGCCTGATGTGGGGCTCGATCCCAGAATGCCGGGATCACGCCCTGAGCCGAAGGCAGACGCTTAACGACTGTGCCAGCCAGGCGCCCCGAAATGTACCCTTTAAAATTTTATAAGTGAATTTTTTCTCAATTTTGAAAAGTAAAATAACATTATATTCAAAAGAAAAGCACAAAATAGCAAGTACACACTTCCTACAACCAAAAGTATATTGATGACCAGGGAAAGACAGAAGAATATCATGAACTTGGTGTTTATAGTTTATGGGCTTTTTATTATTTTAGTTAAAGTTGCTTCGAATTTGGTACTTTTTAAGACATATCTGCCAGAACATTATGGCAAATTTGCAAAGCGAGAACTGTAGAACTATAAAGTCCTGCAGTATAGTATAAAACTGTAAAGTTCTAACATTTTATAAAGTAGGAAGGGACACGTGTTAATAGGGTGCTTGTTTAGGATAACCTGTCTCTTATCAATGGGAAGATGGTTGTAAGGATTTGATGTAAGCATCAGCAAATTTCTCATACTGGATTTCTCTTTCCGGTTAGGCGTGAGAATAGGGATAAGAAAGTCCAAAAAGGATCAGAAGCAAACCGTTGAGGTAGCCACCAGCCAGTCCCCTCTTAAATCAGTAGGTAGGTAATCAACAGAAAGAGAAATAACAGTTTCTGTAGAGAAATTTGAAATAATGAAGACAATAAAATGGATTCAAAAAGAGCCCAAATTCCTATAAAGGAATAAGGCTTGCAAATAAGGAAATAGGTAAAAAGCCAAGGGGAGAATTAAGGAGGATAAAGCACTTTTAATCGGTAATTTTAAAAATCCCATCTTTGTACAGGCACAGCCTTTAAGCTTTATGAAGTGCTAGAAGTAAAGACTTTACTTTTAGAAATGAAAGCCTAGATATATATTAGAAGAAACAATTCTCTCATAAAGAAGGCACCTGTGGCTGGAGTTCCTGGCAGCCATGGCCGCCATCACCCCAACCCTGGAGAGGAGTTGCTCTCGAAGGTACTGGGAAGACTGAGGAGGAGCTGAAAAAGGATGACAGGATCCAGATAAATCACTGTAGGAGAGACCATGGAGTCTGACAGAGATGTGCCCAGAGACGGTTGGGTCCAAAGCCAGAGCTGCTTTGGATCTCTCCTTACCTGAGGCTCAAAACTGCGGATTTTTCCAGGGCAGCCTTCCTTTATGACCCTGGCTCTTCCTGTGGTCTTCGAGACTGAAAAGCTGCAAATACAGATCCTTCTAGGGCCCAGCACAGGGCTGTCAGAGGGAATGCTGGGGGCTCTACCTTCTTGTCCCAGACGGATCTAGATTGTTACTGCGATAGCTGAGCTGTCTTAATGGGAAAAAATTGCAATTCAGTAGTATTTGAACTGCTGATTCTTAGGATTGATTTTTTTTCATATAATGTTATATATTAGTTTCAGGTGTACAGCATACTGATTCAACAGTTATGTGGATTATCTGGATTACTTCTATTTTTATTTAAAATGTTGACACATTCATTCTATCTAAACCTGGTGAGGGGAACTCTCCTGTTTTATCTCACAGAGTCCCAACCTCATCTGTACCCTTCATGCTGTCCTGACTTACAGCTCTGTCCCCACTCTGATACCAGACTGCAGCAATGCAGACCGTGACTCCAGCTCTGGCCATGCCACCCCTTCCACTAAACTGCTCCTAACCAGAATATCCCCTCACTCTCCCACTGTGGGGTAGTTGCTGATACCATCGGAGGGATGTACCCTGACCATTAACAGCTGTTCGGGTTTTATCTTAGAATGGAGCCGTGGGCAGGGACATGCCCGTGTCATGAAACCGAGCAAATACATCAGAGTAGAATGTGGCTGTAGTGCAGAGAAGCAACAGTGAATTGCTATGTGGAGGGGGGGCCCCCTACAGCATCATCCACAGGATAGGACTATGGGGGGCAGAATAGAAGCTCATTTCCTTTGTGCATTTTGGCTGTTAGACCTCTGTGTGTATGTTTTTTTAAAAAATGTAAAATAATAGAAAAATCAACCCTTTTTGTCTTTAAATATTAAAGTGTGTGGGGTGCGTGGCTGGCTCGGTCAGAAGAGAATGGGACTCTTGATCTTGGGGTTGAGAGTTTGAGCCCCACATCAGGCACAGAGATTACTTACATACATACATACATACATATTAAAGTGTGATAACTGGAAGAAAAAACGGAGAGGGCATCTGTGTGTTTAGACTATGTAAAGACATACTATATATATTGCATCCACAAACTTGTCTTTTAGCAGAGATAATCCAAGATGGCGGAGGAGTAGGAGACCTTAGTTTCGTTTGGTCCCAGGAATTCAGCTAGATAGCTATCAAATCATTCTGAACACCTGCGAACTCAAGCAGAGACCTAAGAATAGCTGCAACTCTACAAAAAGAAAAGCAATCGCTTTCTGCAAGAATAACAAGACAGAAAAACTCACCTCAAAAAAGAGAACAAGAGGCAGTACTGACTACCAGGGACCTAATCAGTGTAGACATAAGCAAGATGTTGGAACTAGCGTTCAGAATAATGATTATAAGGATACCAGCTGGGCTAGTAAACTCTTAATCATAGGAAACAAACTGAGAATTGCTGGAAGGGAGAGGGGGCGAGAGGATGGGGGAACTGGGTGATGGACATTAAGGAGGGAACATAATGTAATGAGCACTGGGTATTATTTAAGACTAATGAATCCCTGACCTCTACTTCTGAAACTAATAATACATTATGTGTTAATTAATTGAATTTAAATAAAAAATAAAAATTTTTTAAAAGAAAGAAAATAAAAGAATGGCCAAAAGAAGTTCTCTAAACAAAAGAAAAATGATAAAAGAGAGAGCCTTGAAACATCAAGAAAGGAGAAAGAACATGGCAAGCAAAAATATGGGTAAATACAATAGGTATTTCTCTGTCTGAGTTTTCTAAATTATATTTGCTGGTTTTAAAAAAGCATAACACTGGTGTAGTTTTAAATGTATGCAGAAGAAATATTAAAGACAACTATATTATAAAAGGGAGAGGGAAGTGAGATAAAAAAAGAAGGTAAGAGTTCTACACTTTGCTCAGAATGGTAAAATAAGGGGGGCGCCTGGGTGGCACAGCGGTTAAGCGTCTGCCTTCGGCTCAGGGCGTGATCCCGGCGTTATGGGATCGAGCCCCACATCAGGCCCCTCCGCTATGAGCCTGCTTCTTCCTCTCCCGCTCCCCCTGCTTGTGTTCCCTCTCTCGCTGGCTGTCTCTCTCTCTGTCAAATAAATAAATAAAATCTTTAAAAAAAAAAAAAGAATGGTAAAATAAAGGACACCGTCAATCGAGGGACTTTCTACAAAATACCAGACATTCTACAGGAGCCTAAGGAAACATGATGGCTAAATGTATTGTGATTTCCTGGATGAGATCCTGAAATAGAAAAAGGACATTAGATTTTAAAAAACTGAGGAATCTGAATAACTACAGACTTCAGTTTAAAATAATTACGAATATCAGTTCGTTAATTGTGGCAGATTTACCATACTAATGTTTATAATAGAAGTATGACTATATGAAAACTCTCTCTACTATCTTTGCAATTTCTCTGTAAATGTATAACTATTCTAAAATTTAAAGTTTCCTTTAAAAAAATGCTACACCATTAAAAAAAAAAACTTATCTTTTAGGAGAAAAAGCATAAGGATGAATCAAATAGTCTTGTTTTTTTTTTTTAATTGCCCAGCATGGAGCCCAGCCCAGAGCCTGAACTCATAACCCCGAGATCAAGACCTTGAGATCAAGACCTGAGCTGAGATCAAAAGTCAAACATTAGTCAACCAACTAAGCCACCCAGGTACCCCCAAATATTCTCTTAACAGTCAAACCCAGGAAGGTTTCCTCATCTCTGTCTCCATCATCATCATCATCATCATCCATTTTAACTATAACATATGGAAGGTAATATACTTGCAATCCACACAGCACCACGAATTAACAGATGTTAATCTTTTGCCAGGCATGTTTCAGGACTTTTGTTTCTTTTTTGTTTCAGCTGAAGCTCCAGATCTTTA
>NW_024426774.1:20087974-20217254 GCF_017311325.1 Ursus maritimus | reverse complement strand
TCTCTTTCCCTTTTATCCCCAGAAATAACCATGATCTTGAGGTTGTTTATCATTCCTATTCATATTTTATACTTTCATTATATATGTTCACATCCAGATTCAATACAGCATTATTTTGGGCATACATATGTGCAGGTGTGTGTGTACTTAATGGTATCCCACTGTTCCTACCATTTACAACATTTTTTAGACTTAACATTGTTTTAAGGTTGATCCACATCCATACATAATAGATCTAGTTCATTCACTTTAATTTCTGCCTGGTTTTAAAGTATGGTGTGAGTGCTGAGTGGCTCAGTCCATTAAGCGTCTGCCTTTGGCTCAGGTCATGATCCCAGGGTCCTGGGATATGGTCCCGAATCAGGCTCCCTGCTCAGCAGGAAGCCTGCTTCTCCCTCTCCCTCTCCCCCTGCTCACACTCGCTCTCTTTCTCTCTTTTGCACATGCGCACACGTGTGCACATACCCGCTCTCTTTCTCTCAAGTAAATAAATAATAATTTTTTTTTAAAAATGAAGTATGGTGGCACATTGTAAAACTATGATTTGTTTATTCATTCTACTATTTGTGTATGGTAGGTTATTTCCACTTCTTGGGCCATTCTTTAATAAATTTCCTTTCTAAAATTTGTTTAAAATTCACAGACTTCCAAGAAAAAACAATCTGAGAGCTATATTAAGTAAAAAACAACTTTTTTGTATATTTCTTTTGTGTGTGAGAGAGCAACATGAAAGTTGTGGTCACTTCATTTTTCAAAAACAAGAACAGGAAACATAACACTTTTAAAGTAAATAACTCAAAAGCAAAGTATACAGTTTGGTTCGTTTCATGACCAGAAAAAGACCCATGAGTACTTTCAGTTTCTAAATTACACATTGTCTTTAATTATTTTAATTTTTTTCAATAAGCCTGCATTGCTCTAATAAACTAAAATCAAAGTTGCTTTTTTAAATAAATTATTTTCTTGTTTTTATATTTTTAATATAAGTATATCGTTTTTGCCCCAACACAGTGAAATTTTAATTGAATGCAAACTCCTGTTTGGTGGGATTTATTCTTTAGGTGTGAGATAAAGGTCCAAACTAATTCTACAAGTTCAAGGAGACAGCATGGTACTCACCCTCTTTTTTATTTGACCTGAGTATTGTGTGATCAGTTCACGTCCTGTTGGTAATTGTGACCCATCAAATGGCCTCTACCCATCTCATTACATCAGTTAGTCTTGAGGAGGTTGGATCTTATCCTGTAAAGGATGTTTTAAACATATTATTTATTTAACAGAGAGAGAGAGCACGAGCAAGGGGGAGCAGAAGAGGGAGAGGGAGAAGCAGACTCCTCACTGAACAGGGAGCCTGACTTGGGGCTCAATCCCAGGACCCTGGGATCATGACCTGAGCCAAAGGCAGACGCTTAACTGACTGAGCCACCAAGGCGCCCCTATAAAGGATGTTTTTAAGTGTTCTAAGAATACTTAGCTTTTCTGTAATGCATTTGGAGAAACTTTTAGGAACACGTGTAATACCAGTGACTGTAAGAGTGCCATCCATCTGCTACAAAGAAAACGATGTTTTAAGGGAATGGATATGATTGCCATTCTGTAATTCATTTAGAGAATTTTTTTTTAAACAAATGTAACAAAGGCACCTGGGTGGCTCAGTGGGTTAAGCATCTGACTCTTGATTTTGGCTCAGGTCATGATCTCGGGGTCGTGAGATCGAGCCCCGCATGGGGCTCCACACTAAACATGGAACCTGCTTAAGAATCTCTCTCTCCCTCTCCCACCCTCTAAAAAAAAGAAAAAAGAAAAAGATGATTATAAGAGCTGTATGCATGCTGCTTTGAGAAGAGTGTTATTTAAGGGAATCTGGGTGATAGGCATTCTGTGATGCACTTAAAAAATGTGTTTAATAAAACAGAGGTATAAGTGTGCTATATGCCTGCTACCTTGACAAGAGTATTATTCCAGAGTGATTTGAATAACTTGAGAGAGAAAGAGTTCAGGAAGACAACCCCATTGAGTTTTATGAACTCTGGGATCATCTCCCAGTTGTGCATGCATAAATCTGACCCTAAATAGCATACTATACGCATAGAACCACAGTGAGACAGACCATCACCAGGGCCCATACTGGCCACTGGGGGGCATATATGCAGCAGATCTGAATAGCACTGCAGACTTTTGGAAAGGGAACTGATGTTAAAAATACAATCCACAGTGGGTTAGTCAGATCTCATGACCTGAACCAAACCAGGTCAATCCCTGCTAACACAAAAAAATTAACATTTTCCATAGGCTTTAAATGGCATAACATCAAATGTCCAGATACAATCCAAAATTACTCGGTTTATAAAAAAAAATAGGAAATCTCAACTCACATGGGAAAAAAAACAATCAACAGACAACAATGCTGAAATGACATAGATGTTGGAATTATTTAAAAAAAAAGATATTAAAGCAATTATTATAAAAGTGTCATAAGTATGAACATTCTTGAAATGAATGAGAAGATGAAGTTTCAGTGAAGAAACAGAAAATTTAAAGATCCAAATGGTAATAACAGTAATCAAACAATTTTTAAATTACTGCATGGATTCTATTTGTTTCATATTGCTTCTGTAACAAATTACTACAAATATCGTGATTTAAAACAAAACAAACGTCGTATCTTACAGTCATGAGGATCAGACATCTGAAGTGAATCTTATGAGGTTAAAATCAAGATGTCAGCAGGGCTGCATTTCTTTTGGAGGCTCTGGAGAGGAATCCATTTCCTTGCCTCTTCCAGCTCCTAGAGGCTGCCTTCATTCTTTGGCTCATGGCCCCTTTCTCCAGCTTCAAAGCACATCACCCCAACCTCTGCTTCTGTTGTAGATCTTCTGTTTTGTCCCTCATAGTCCTGTCTTCTTTTTATAAGGATGCTGGTGATTACATTGGGCCCACCCGGATAATCCAGGATAACCTTCCTATCTCAAGATCCTTAACTCAGTCACATCTGTTATTCACAAGAAAGAGAAAAAAAAAATTGAAAAACTGAGCAAAGCTACAGGGGTCTATGAAAAAAATAATACAGGGGGTAAATCTAACATTTGTCATTAGAGTCCAAGAAAGAGAGGAGAAAGAATGTGGTGCAGAAAAAATATTTGAAGAAGTAATGGCTGAAATGCTCAAATTTGATGGGATACATAAAGCTACATATGCGAAAAGCTCAGTGAATCCAAAACAGGATTAGCCTAAAAAAAAACCAAAACAAACAAAAAAACCCAGCCTAGCCACATCATAACAGTTTCAAGACAAAGGAAAAAAACTTGAAAGCAGCATAGAAATGATACATTACTTACAAGGGAACAATAACTATGGATTTTGCATTAGAAACCATGAGGGCCAGGGGCACCTGGGGGGCACAGTCGTTAAGCGTCTAGACGCCTTCGGCTCAGGGCGTGATTCCAGGGTCCTGGGATAGAGCCCCACATCGGGCTCTTCCGCTGGGAGCCTGCTGCTTCCTCTCCCACTCCCCCTGCTTGTGTTCCCTCTCTCGCTGGCTGTCTCTCTCTGTCAAATAAATAAATAAATTCTTTAAAAAAAAGAAAGAAAGAAAGGAAGGAAGGAAGGAAGGAAGGAAGGAAGGAAGGAAGGAAGGAAGGAAGGAAAGAAGGAAAGAAACCATGAGGGCCAGAAGAAAATGGAACAAGATTTTAAAGTACAGTTGATCCTTGAACAACTTGAAGGTTAGGGATGCTAACGCCCGCACAGTCAAAAATCGATGTATACCTTCCGACTCCCCCAAAACGTAACCTCTAATAGCCTACTGTTGGCCAGAAGCCTTACTGATAACAGAAGCAGTCAGTTAACATCTATTTTGTGTGTTATATATATTATATAGTGCATTCTTAGAATAAAGTAACGTAGAGAAAAGAAAATGTTAAGAAAATCATAAGGAAGAGAGTGGAAGGGGGTGGGCAAAAGGGGTGAAGGGGAGTGGAAGTTACAGGCTTCCAGGTACAGAATGAATAGGTCACAGGAATGAAAGGCGCAGCATAGGGAATCTAGTCAATGGTATTGTAATAGTGTTTTTTGGTGCCAGGTGGTAGCTACACTTGTAGCGAGCACGGCATCAGGTATAGAGCTGTTGAACCATTGTGCTGTACACCTGAAACTAACATAACATCATGTGTCAACTATTCAAAAAAGAAAAAAGGAAGAAAGAAAAAAATCGTTAAGAAAGAAAAAATGCATTTATAGCACCATACTGTATTTATTGAAAAAGATTGCATCTAAGTGGACCCGCACAGGTTAAACCCATGTTGTTCAAGGGTCAGCTGTGCTACAAAGATCACATAATTCAACTGCTTCATTGTATTGATGTGAAAAGCGAGGTCTCTAGAAAGATGAAGTGACTGTCTTGAATCACAAGCTTCTTTAATTCTGTAACTTAATGTAATAACCACTTTTCTGCCATCACAGCTTCCTTGGCTTTTCTGAGCATGTGTCCATACACATTCCTTTAGCTGCAAATAACAGAAACCTGCTCTAACTAGCTCAAGCAAGAAGGGAAATAATTAAAAGAAGCTGGGGCCCCTGATGGAACTCAAGATCAGGAGTGCAAAGGAGCATCAAAAACAAACTAAAGTTGAAACAATGTGCTCTCTTCTTGTTTCTTTCCATTTTTGTTCACACTTTATCCTCACTCTTTCTTTGAGCGCAGACCATTTCCCCAGTCCATATGACCGAGAACTAGTAGCTGGTGAGATTTACATGTTGCAGGTCCAAATTCAGGCCCTCACTAGTCCCAGCTCCCAGAATATCTCAGAAGAGAGAAATGTTCCAACATGGCGTTTGATGTGTCCTCAACTGACTGTACTGTAGTCAGGGAGCCGTAGCAGGACTGTGTAAAGTGACCACTTGCATGCTATACCTGGGATTATGGGCGGAGGGTAATTTGAGGAAGTGAGTCAGAAAGTAAGTGGAATAGAAGCAGTAACAGCAGGCTTCCAGAACAAGTCTCTTGGCACACATTCCCCTATGGCTTGTAGCAAGGTGTTGAAACAGATTTCCTAGGTTTACTGATTTTATAAAATCTACTCATTTGTATATTTTGTCATTAGTTATATGAAGTTTTCCAGTTTTCTCTTTCACGAGAGTATTGAAATAAATCTTGTTATAATTTTGCATGGTGTTGGCAAGGAACGTTTACTCTTTTCTTCTCACATTTCCACCGAGGCAAGGGAACTTCTCCCCAGAAGGATATAGTCTCTGCTCCCTCTCCCTCTTCTGCAAGCAAAAAGGGATTTCACTGCCTGGTAAGACAGGCAGAATATGCTCTGGGTGCTCCCTCTTTGGAAATGGCCAGTCCTGCAGACTCATTCTGAGCAACTCCGTCCCCCCAAGGGAGACCCGGAGATGCCTGGCTATGTCAGGGACTGGGCTAGGTAAATTCAGTTCGGGGAGGATGTATTGGGAAGGGCATCTGGCTGAGATCCGAACCACCTTCTCTCACTCAGCTCTGCCAGTAACGAAGCTGCTCTTGATCCCCAGCTGTCCGATTCCTGTGTCTGCTTCTCCATCAGTTGCTGCTTCTCCAACCTTAACATGTAGTTGTTCATAGAAAAAAGAATTGTTCTTCTTTCATGGAGTCATATTACCACTCACAGCCTTTTATGATTTGTATAAGACATTTCATATTTTTCCTTGTAGATCACAGCTTTGTTCCCAATGGTCACATTTGCTGAATTAAGCACATCTAGATAAGCAAGGTACTCATGAGCTGACTTTGAAAGAACTGCTTGATTCTTACACACAAACTCTCCATACTCCGTCCTGTTTTTATATTATATTCATCTCCTCTCCTCCTTAGGAAAAGAAGCTTTTTTGAAGAACTGTCTTCTTTGTGGGATCAAATGCTATCTCATACTATCTTTAATGCATTTTTGTGGCCAGAAGTTCCTATGATTCTATATTTAAATTGATCTATCTTAATTCCCTTTATCTAATTCCTCAGATTCAAAGTCAGAAGACCCGGCTTTAAGCTCTGGTTCTGCCATCCACTAGCTGTGTGATCTCCTGGCTCCTTTTCCTTTTTTGTAAAGTAAGAGAGCTGGAGTAGATGGAGTAGATAATAATTGAGGTAGGGAAACTGAAAAGGCTTGGTTTGTGCTGTTTTCCTGCGAGGCCCTATTTACTCAACGTTCTGTATTTCACCTGGCATCTGAGTAAAAACCAGAGAAGCTACATTCCCACTCCAAGAGGGAAGCAAGAGAGTTAACCATTCTCTGAGTTTCATCCTTGGCCCCCAAACACCTGACAATGGCTAAGAAGAGCGGGATTCCAAACATGTTCTAGGACATTAGCTTCAAACAAACCTCAGCTGACGCTGGCATCAATGCTCCCTACCTTCAACAGTTGATGAAATAACACCTATCATTCACCTTTGATTGGACCCTACCCTGGATTCCTGAAGGAACACGTATCCAGGACCCCTAACCCCCAGCAACAATGAGACTAACTCTCCTTTCTTTTCCGAGTCTCCCAGACACTCCATCTGCTATTCTCTTGTCACTCACGCTATTCAGTGAACTCTGTTTTCACTTCCTCCTCACACTCATTTGACTTCTATGCAAAGCCAAGGAGCCTCTTGGCTGGGCCTGTGCGATCCCCCCTCTGGATCCTCGGACCCAGCCTGCCTGCTTCAATATCTCAGCTAAAGTCCCTTCCCAGTCTAACAACCTATCATTTAATATTTCCAATAATGTCATGCCGCGTCAGGTGGAAAGAGAATAAGAAGTTAGGATTCATATGGGGTAAAGGTCTAAGCTGCATTTATTCTTTAATAATCTATTAGTAGCTTACATAGTAAAGGAGGTAAAACTTCCTAAGATAACTTTTTCGAATACAGATAAGAGAAGCAGAGATTACAAACCTTTTTATCAAAGACTCCGCTGACATGGCCTGGAGGGCTCAAAGCACAAAGGAATAGAAAGGAAATTTCTTTTGCCCAGGGTGCAAACTAGGAGCCCAGAGAAGCTGCCAGCAGGGGTGGAAACTTAACTGGTTTCCAAGTATCATTAGGTATTTAGAAGGACAGAGGCCAAGAACCTTACAGTTGACCTTCGACTTGGGAGTAGGTAGGTGACAGCAATTAAGTACGTGTTTGTCTGAACCCCACCCTAAGCCTGAGACCTGATTCAGCCTCTGACTGCTTCCTGGAAACCAGGGACACCTGGGCAAACCTGAAGGACTCTGAACCTGGTTGGTCTACAAGAGAGGAGTTGAGACTGTAAGATTTGTTTGTTTTTAAGATCTATTCATCTGAGAGAGAGAAAGTGCACGCGAGCAGGGGGGTGAGAAGGGACAGGGGGAAAAGGAGAGAATCTCAAACAGACTCTCTGCCGAGCAGGGACCTCCCCCCCTCCAAAGCATGACTAAGACGAAATCAAGAGTGGGTCACTTAAGCGACTGAGCCACCCAGGCACCCCAAGATTTGATATTTTTATTAGGACTGCTCTTCCATTATAGAATACAAAATTGAAAAATACAGAACATAGAAAAACATGCCAAATCCTACCATTTAGTTAAAACCACTGTTGATGTCTTGATGTGTTTCTTTTCTTTTTTTTTTTAGGTAGGCCCCACACTGGGTGTGGAATCCCACATGGGCCCAAACGCACGACCCTGAAATCAAGACTTGAGCTGAGATCAAGTGTCAGAAGCTTAACCGACTGAGTCACCCAGGTGCCCCTTGGTGTGTGTCATTTATCCATTGATTCATTTAAAACAAATATCATTTAAGGCCTCTGGTGCGCAGTGTGAAGCCCTGAGGAATCCTGAGGTAAAGTCAACAGATACTTTCTAGAGCCTGTAGCTTCCCTTCCAATCTTTTCTCAGTATTTTTTGTACAGGCAAAAGTGTTTGAAACTTCTCTCAAATTACAGAAACTGTTCCATCTCTCTCTTCTGTAGTCCCTGCCCCTTGACAGACCCTGTTGAACATCATCCAGGACCACTTCGTGCTTGGACTGACGCACTCTGGTGACTGTGGCCGAAGCTGGTGGTGGCCCGTATCACCCTGGCCCCTCTGAGACCACCTGCAGCTGCAGTGGACAGTTCCCAACATGCTGATGGCATCCCCGCTCCACGTTCTCAAACCTGATTCTTTCCCACTCTCAAGTTTTCTGAAATCACTTATTAACAAAGTCTTTGCTCCCATGCATGTCATTGCTCTGTGTGTCAAGCATAGCTGACAGCCATGACCTTTGGCAGCCATCCTAGCAAGGGGACAGTTGAGGTGGTGGTGGAAGTAGAAATGTATCGAGGCTAGGGTTTTACCCTATGTCTTGTGTGTATGTGTGTGTGTATGTGTGTGTGTGCACACATGTGTGTGTTTATGCACGTATGTATGTTCGTGTGTATATGTGTGCATGTTTAAATCTACTCTTCCTTTTTTTAATTAGGAAAATACATGCCTATGTTTAGAAAAAATATGTATCAAACAGACACATCTGCACCCTTAATCCCCTTCCCCAGAAGCAACAGTTGCCAACGTTCTGATGTGTTTTTCCAGAAATATTCTAGGTATAAAAAACACAGATATTGAATATTGATTCCCCTTTTTATGTAAAAGGCAGCATAATATAGACTTTACACTTCACCATATATATTGAACTCCACTCCAAAATAGAGTTACTTCACTTTTTCTCCACAACAATGTTCTGTTGTTTGGAAATGTCCCTTCTGAATGGACATTTTGGTTGTTTAACTCATTGGCTGTCACGAAAACAACTCTGCCTCGAACATCCTTGTACACACGCTTTTGTATGCATGTATCACTACCCTTTGTCAGCACCGAATATAATCAGTAGTTTGTCTTTTGATAATTAGTAGGTGACAGTATTTTCTTATCTCATTTTTTTTACTTTTTTCTTTTTTGTTTTCTTATTTTTGTCTTTGTCTTTTTTGTTTTCAGTTTTATTTTCTTATTTCAATGTGAATTTTTTATATGTTTATCAAACTGTTGATATTTTTCAGTAAACTGACCTTTTCTAATTTTTGCCCATTTTCTATCTTAGTGATGTAAGATAAAAAATTCTTATGTTGGGGCGCCTGGGTGGCACAGCGGTTAAGCGCCTGCCTTCGGCTCAGGGCGTGATCCCGGCGTTATGGGATCGAGCCCCACATCAGGCTCCTCCGCTATGAGCCTGCTTCTTCCTCTCCCACTCCCCCTGCTTGTGTTCCCTCTCTCGCTGGCTATCTCTGTTAAATAAATAAATAAATCTTTAAAAAAAAAAAATTCTTATGTTAAGGTTGGCCCTTTATTCAATCATGGTGCTACAAACATGTTGTCTTTCACCTTTTACCCTAATGTTCTTTTCATCCCCCATTTAAAGCTTTTTAAACAGTCTAATTTATTTTCTTTCTGGCTTTCTGGGTTTTGTGTCTTGTTTAGAAAAGCCGTCCTCACTTCAAAAATATTTTGTGAAATTACTTAATAATTTCTCCCAGAATTTTTCTTGGTTAAATTTAAGACTCTGGAAATAATTTTAAGCTAGAAATCAGTCCTAATGTTTGTCTTTTCTACTGTTGCTCAGTGATCCAGCTTCCTGGAAGTTTCAGGACAATCCAGATTTCCCAGATCCCTGGCTTATTGGCACATTGCTTGTTGTGACCTAGAACGCCCAAGTCCTCTCCTGTGAACCGAGTTCTTGGTTCAGACCCCAGGGGGAAACTGTGCAGACCATTCTCACTGGGGCCCCACAGGGACCTGGATGACCATGTGACTCAGTCACAGACTGTAGCACTTCCTCTGTAAATTCGGCTGGCTCCTGCCCCCTCTTCCCTCCCATCCCAGCTGTGCTGAGCCTTGCCAGCTCTTCTGTGAGGGAATTTGCATCATGCAGCAGCCGGAGGACTCTTGAGGACCGCTTCGCTGAGCCATGGTCTGTTCAGCTGCCCCTGTGCTACTCCTGGCCATGACTCTCCCCCTGGTGGGGTCACCAGTTGTGCAAGCATCCCAACCTGTGAGTACGACTGGGGCGGGGACCCAGGGAGGTCAACAGAACTGACATAGGGGACTGTCAGTGTGAGAGGCAGCAAGGTGTGGATGAAGGGGCAGGTGGAGGGGCAAGGGCCGGAGGGAGAGGACGTAATGTAAAAAGGAGAGGCCAGTTTGTTATAAAATCTCTGAGCAATCAGTCTTATTTTCCAGGGTGTGGGATAGCTTTGTTTCTTTGAGTCACTGTGAACTCCAGTGATGCCAGCTGCACTTTGGATAAAGGCTCTCCCAGTCAAGCTTACCATTTAAAAATGGAAAGAACAGAAGGATTTTCCAGAGTTGGGAACCATGGGCCTAGAGGACAGGAGAGAATCTGAAGAAAGACAGCAGAGTCAAGATTAGCACTTTTTGATCTCTGTTTTCTCCCAGGAAGACATCTGTATCTCTATCTGTATCCCTATCCATATCTGTATCTGTTTTTAGATAGATACCCACATTCACATACAATTTAGAGAGAGGGAGGAGTTGGTGAAGAAATAATATGCAAGAACCAGAGACTAAGGGAAGATGCTGCCTTATGCTCACCCTCATGGCAATTCCTGTGGAGAGAACAGAATTCCCCAAGCCTCTGGGCCCCAGCCAGCTCTGCCTAGCCCTCCCCACTGGTGTCCCAGACACAGCCATTTCAATTAGCCTAGAGGCCCAGGGACAGGTAAATTCAGGAAGGAATTAAACAAAACATGTTGACTCTCCAGGGTGTGCCTGGTTCCTGGGTTCAGTTGGGATTTGCAGGCCCTGGCGGCGTCCTTGGGGCTGCATCCCTGGCATCTTCTACCGGAAGCCCGCTTTCCTCTCCTGATGAGTCTGCTTGATTCTAGGCACAAAGAAGAGTTTCAAAGAGAGGAAGTCATGCCAAACTACTCAGGCTACCCCCTGAGTTGCCTGGGGAAGAAGGTGTCCCTGGAAGAAACTTGGGGTCAGCCTCCTCTCAGAGGCTCTCTTCTGTGCTCTGTTCCAGGGACAGAGTCAGGCTGGAGGGGAATCGGGACAGCAACTGGACCAAAGGAGTGGAGCAGCAGGTAGTGAGTGGATTGGAGTGGACAGGAGGAGGAAGGGGGAGGGCGGGAAGGCAAGGGGGGAGGACAGCGAGCAGGCAATGAGGCTGAAGAGGCCCCACGGAGGACTGGAATCATGGCCAGTCACGGTGGTCACACAGGTCCAGAGGCCAGTTCTCTAGCTGTGAGGCCTTGAGAAAATCATCTTGGAGAGCCTCGTCTATAAAATGAGGGTTTTGGGGAGGGTGACATGGAGCTGTGTGCGAAGGCACCGTAGCTAGTGAGGGGTCACGGCCCTCTAGAGTCTTGTCAGCTCCTAGCTGAACTATGGGAGGTAGGATCTGCCCGGGTCCAGGCAGTGACCAGCCCATGGCCTTGCCACCTCTCCTCTCCAGCTGCCCCCTCTGCTCCTGTAGAATCAGTCCTGGCCTCAGTCTATGTACAGCTGGACTTGTCAAATCAGACCTGGCCACTGGCGCTCTCCAAGACCCTGACTCACCCCCTTGCCTCGGATTCCTCTTTCTCAAGAACTCTCACTGGCCTCAGCCTCACGACAGGTAGGGGGGATTGTAAGGAGCCCTGCCTCGCAAAGGCACTTCCACCACTTGTGGGGGACGAGGGCTGAGAGAAGAGAGCATGGGCTTCCTGGGTCTCCTGCAGCCAGCTCGCCTGAACCGCTGCCAGCCCCTCCCATTTCCGGGAGGGTCTCCGTGGCACGGCTCCTTCCTCACTTCCCCACCAGACAGACCCTTCCCTTCCTGTTCCGTGTCCCCATATTCTAAACTTCGGCAGAGACCCAAGAGACAGATGGTGGTGAGCTCGGACTTCGCCCCCCCGACCCCACCCCTGATGACTTTGTCCAGCAGAACCTCTGCTGCTTTGAACCCTGAGGAGGCAGTCCCTGATGGCTGAGGCTCTTGTGACTTCGGGACGGCTCCAGACAGCCAGCCCTAGAGCCTCTTAGGCATCACGCTACCTGGCTGCCTCATACAGCCTGTCCACTTCTTGTCCCCGCCCTCTGCCGCAGAGTGTAACGGCCACGACGATGGGCAAACCTATTGTGCTTGCCTCTCTGGGTACCAGTGGAACGCCAGCATCTGCTCCCATCATCCTCCCTGCCAGACCGCCCACAACCACGGGCCCTGCGGCTGTCTGGTCTTCGGCCCTACTGAAGCCGGCTACTGCCAGTTGCTGCCACCTGGTGAGGAGTGTTGGGAACTTGGAAACCAATGGGCCCAAGTGAAAGAAAGCATGTGTTTTCTCCTCTCTGACCCCTGTATTTCTGCCAGCTGGCCCAAGCCCAGAAGCTCCACCGGGTGGGAGAATCACCAGTTAATCCTGGCGGGTCACAGCCTCGAGCTTGGGACCTGAGTAGCGAGACAAATGAACAACAGGGCTCCTGAGACATACGGACAAGGAGAGAAAGGGCTAGAGCGACTGCTGTTGACCCTAGAGGGCCAGGAAGGGGCTCCAGCAGCCCCAGGTTACCTAGGGGATGGGGAATCATGGGCTACAAGGCTTCCCCGTTTGGTTCCCAATGATAGGGCCCTCCAGCTGGACTGCAGCAGCCACACTCACCTGGGGACAAAACAAAAGCAAACAGTACTGGGAGCGGTGGGGAGAGACAGAGGAGGAATGGACTTCTGAAAATGGGGAAGGAGGGAGAGCTTAACCACAGAGGGCCACCATCCTGCTCTAAGGGGCCCCTGCCTCCTGCCTCCCCGCAGTCCCTGGAAGGCTGAGCCCAAATTCCTGCGTGCAGGCGCCTGGCACCACTCTGAATCTGACCCTCGTCAAGAGCCGTGAGACCACCAACCTGAACTGGTTCCTGCGGCATGCGGACAGCCCCACACCCATCCTCCTGCAGCCAGGGACACATGTGTCCCTGGCCTCTAGCCCGGGCGAGGCTGTCCTCAGCATCCTCAACGTCTCCCATAGATGGGCAGGTAGCCAGCCTGCCCTTCCTCTCATCTCTCTTCTCCCCTGTCTTCCGCTTCGCTTCGTCCTTCTCTTCCCCTGCTCCCCTCGCCTTCCTCCTCCTCCCTCTCCTCTCCTTCCTGCTTTTCTCTCCCCTTCCTTTCCCTTTGCATCCTTCCATTTATTCACTCTGGGGGAAAAAAGGCTAAGGGACCCACTGATGTGAACAATTATAACAGGAGAATGAAGAAGGTAGGGTGTCCATTTTGGCAGAGAACAGACAGTGTGTTTTGCTTCAAGCTGCTGCAGTGGCAGCAGGTGGTTGGGAAAGAGCATCCCCTGGCGGGAAAGAGGTTCACCTTGGAATTCATGGCTCCAAGCTATTAAAAAAAGTCAGGAGCCTCTTCTACAGGCCTCTTCCTCCTGGAAATCCTTTCCGGGGGCAGGGATCTTTGTTGCTGGGCTTAAGGAGAGGCCGTACCAGAAAGGCAGACCTCAGGTGTGGCTTTGGAGGCACAGGTGAGGGCCGGAGGAGCCGGGAGGTGCAGCAGGTGTGTATCTGCAGGTGAGTACCTGTGCTGCTTTGAGGCTCAGGGATTCAGGTGGGAGCTGTCCCAGGTGGTGAAAGTGCCCCTGCAGGCGTCAGATGTGGCTCGGCTTCCAGACCAGCTCTCCATTTCCTGTGCCACCTGCCCTGGCTTCCAGCTGACCTGCTGCATCCCCAGCACGCACCTGGCCTACACAGCTTCCTGGAGTCCCGGAGAGGGCAGCAAAGGTACAGAGGGGCTGTCAGGGTCAGGGGACAGGTGGCAGCTGGTCTCCAGGCAGCTGGTTCTCCAGCTTACAGGAAGAAGTGGCGCAGTTCAACCTGGGAGTTCTGGGTCCAAGTGCAACCCTGTTTTTACCCCGCAAGCAATCCTAGTTCTATTGACACAGCAATAACCACATGAGTGTAGACAACCGTTTGTAAAATGTTTTCACACGATCTTCATGAACTCTTGCAATACACTCTGTGAAGTTCGTTTGATGATCGTCCCCATTTTACAAATGAGGAACCTGGCTTCAAGTCCTGGGGCTAGAGACCTCCAGGTGCCGCTCACCAAAATCCAAGATCTGCAGATCGATGCTCGCATACCTCAGCTCTTCCCCGCTGTGTCATCTGCTTCTGAAGTTGCTAGAAAGACTGGAAGGATACCTCTGGGCCTGCTGGGCTCCAGGTCTGTTCCAGGCGCAGTCACTGTCCCCTCTCATGTTATCTTCAGCCTCCTTAGTCAGCAGGCCAGGCTCCCGGTGCTTTGTGCTGGCTGTTCAGCGCTGCCCTGCGGCTGACACCACATACACGTGTGAGCTGCAGAGCCCGGGACTGAGCCCTCTCAGGGTCCCCATCTCTGTCACCATCATCCAGGGTACGTGGGGCTTGGGGTCCAGCCGATTGACCTCTCACCTGCTTGCCCTGGGTGCTCCTCGATGTTTCCCTGCACTGGGCCCCACAGCCAGTCTCCAGAGCCTGAACAGGTTTCTGCCCCAGAAAGCTGGGGGCTGGACTGTGGTTGCTGAGCCTCCCTGATATCATTCTTCAGACGGAGACAACACCTGCCCTGAGGACTCCTCAGCTGTGGCCTGGAATGTCACCAAGGCTGGCCACGTGGCACAGGCCCCATGTCCGGTGAACAGGACAGGCATGGTAAAGCGGACCTGTGGGCCTGATGGGAATTGGGAGCCCGTTCACAGCAGCTGCACAGACGCAGAGCTCCTGGCCTTGCATCACAGAGCCCAGGTAAAGCTTTAGGCCCCCACTGCCCACATGCCTCACCCTCCGTGACCTACCCCTTTCTCACTCAGGACCTAGCTTTAGAAGTCTTTCACTCTGAGGCCCAGCCTGAAGGTCATTCGCCTTCTCTGAACTGGAGCCTAGCAGAGCCAAGGAGTGAGGTGGGGGCCAAAGAGTGCCCGGCACTGTCATTGTGGGGAGCGTGCTATTTTCCAATCTTTCCCCACCAAGTGTCTGTCCCACTAACATGGGTGCCGATTTCTTCCATGTGGCTCACTCGATCTTTGCTTCCTGCTCCCTCGGGACTGGTGTGGGGATGGGGAAGAAAGAGCTGGATGGGGGAGTAATGGCCCCTCCCTTGTGAGGCCTCGCCCACCCCACTCCCCAAATCCTGCTGTGTTGTCTGTCTCAGCTTCTACAGGCCGGCCAGGGCTGGCCTGCTGTGGAGGTGCCGCAGATCCTGGCACAGCTGTCGGAGCAGGTGACGGTGGTGAGCTCGCCCTCTGACTTATTGGCACTGCTGGGCACCATATCAGTCCTGGCCAAGCTGGTGGTGGATGCTAGAATACAGCTTACTCGCAGGGACCTGGAGGTGAGCTCTCTGAGCCATGGCAGGGGCCAGCTGGGTAGTGGGGGCCTGAAGTCCTTTGCCTCTGGGCACTTCTGTCCCCCTGACATCACCATGGGCTGTCAGACAGCAAGCCTTTCTAGAGTCTGAGTGTCTGCTCCCCTGGTCCGTATCTCCTCTTGGACACCAGTCTCCAAGGCCATGGAATGTGGAGAAGGTCCGATGCTGGGAGCACATGGGAGGTCGGGAAAGGCAGGAAGGGGTGTGAAGACGTGAGTTCAGAGGCATTCATGCACACGCAGATGCATGCATATGATGTGAAGCCCCCCTGCCCCGCCCCTGGCAACACAGATACCTACATGGAGATACTCAAACGCTCTTGGCTGGGCTGGACTCACCTAAACCAGCTCTCAATATGGGCAACAGTTGGTGACCAATAAGTGGCATCCAAAAGAGTAACCAGGGGCAATGACACGACACACTCTTCCTATCTGGGAATGTATATCACATGTGGGTGGACGGACGTGTCTTCTATTTCGGAACATTGTGCTCTCTACCACTGGGTACCATTCTTAGCATTACAGACCCATAGGGGTCAAGGAATTGGAAAGGGGCTCCCTATGGGCCTGGGTGGCCCAAGGGATGGAGGGGAGAGAAAGGTTGTCATATGGAGAGGCTGGATTGCATCAGGAGACCACATACTTGAAGCCACCCCAGTGGTGAGCTAAACAGCTCCCCATTCTTCCCATATAGAAACTCTTCCTTCACAGGTCTGTCTTCCTCTCCCCCTTTCTCTCCCTTCCTCTCCCCCTTTCTCTCCACCCTTGGATCTTCTGCTGGACTAGGAAAGGTGGGTTTGGGGCCTAGAGTTCCCTGTGCCCCTGGCCCAGTGCTGTGGGCTCTAGTGGCCAGGGCTCATCTCTCTGTTGGGATCTCTCTGTTGGGCGTCACAGGCTCTTCTGAAAACCACAGACAAGATCCTAGACATGGACACCAGCTCTCTGTGGGCCCCAGCCCAGGCCCAGAAGCCCTCAGCAGGCTCAGCATTCCTGCTGGCTCTGGAGACTCTAGCATGCAGCCTGTGCCCACAAGATCACCCCTTCTCCTTCAGCTTGCGTAACGTGTGGCTGCAGACCTACAGAGTCTCCTTCTCCACTCAGCCCCCATTGCAGGCACACATTCCCAGGTGCTCACTGGCCTCGCTGGGCCATAATGGAACGAACATCAGTGTTACTAGCCTGGTACTGCAGAAACTGGACCGTCTTCTGCCCTCAAACTATGGACAAGGGCTGGGGGACTCCCTCTATGCCACTCCTGGGCTGGTCCTCTCCATCTCCATCATGGCAGGTGGCCAGGCCTTCAACCAGGGAGAAGTCATCATGGACTTCGGGAACACAGCTAGCACTCCCCACTGTGTCTTCTGGGACCATGATCTCTTCCAGGGCAAGGGGGGCTGGTCAGATGAAGGGTGCCAGGTGCAGACCGCTCATGCCAGCCCTACCACTCAGTGTATTTGTCGGCACCTCACTGCCTTCTCCATCCTCATGTCCCGAAATACTGTTCCAGAAAACCCCACCCTGGAGCTGCTGAGTCAGGTGGGCTTGGGGGCCTCCATCCTGGCACTGCTTGTGTGCCTGGGCGTGTACAGGCTGGTGTGGAGAGTTGTGGTACAGAACAAAGTTGCCTACTTACGCCACATGGCCCTGCTCAATGTGGTGCTCTGCCTTTTGGCTGCAGACACCTGCTTCCTGGGAGCCCCACTGCTTCCTCCTGGGCCCCGAAGCCCACTCTGCCTGGCTGCTGCCTTCCTCTGTCATTTCTTCTACCTGGCCACCTTTTTCTGGATGCTGGCTCAGGCGCTGATGTTGGCCCACCAGCTGCTCTTCGTCTTCCGTCAGCTATCCAAGTGCCGAGTACTCTCCCTGATGGTGGTCCTCGGCTATATGTGCCCAATGGGATTTGCAGGTGCCGCCCTGGGCCTCTACCTACCCCGAGGGCAATACCTGGGGGAGGAGGCATGCTGGTTGAATAGGAAGGGAGGGGTGCTCTACACCTTCGTGGGGCCAGTGCTGGCCATTGTGGGCATGAATGGGCTGGTACTAGCCATGGCTGTGCTGAAGCTCCTGAGACCTTCGCTGTCAGAGGGGCCCCAGGTGGAGAAGCGCCATGCCCTTCTGGGGGTGATCAAAGCCCTGCTCATTCTCACCCCCATCTTCGGCCTCACCTGGGGGCTAGGCCTGGCCACTCTGCTGGAGGAAGTCTCCGTAATTCCTCACTACATCTTCACGATTCTCAACACCACCCAGGTGGGTGACAGTGTGGTAGCTATGCTTTTTGGCCTTTAGATGGTCTGAGTCACTGCCAGTCCCTTCCCAAGGAGGGATCATGGCGGAGCAGAAGAAACAGTCCCAGGAATCTTAGAAGACTTAGGTTTGGATCCCAGTTCCTCCACCGACTAGCTGGAGAACTTTGGACAAACCTCTGTGAGCTTTGGTTTTCTTATCTGTGAAATAGTATCTGGGTTTGCCAGAGAAGTCAGGGAATTGTCAGTACCCAAAACTTTGATACGTCGTTTATAACCAAAGCAGTAAGAGAAGCACCTGAAACGAATTCTATGCACCAAATGATGCGAATGTACAGAAGACTCTAGATGGGAAGCCTCGGGACATGAATTAGACAGGAAGACAGACGCTGAAGGAAGATGAGAGGGAAAGAGTTGATTTCAGTTGATTCCTTCCTCAACTAACTTATCCCCATATCCTTCTTTTTAGGGTGTCTTCATCTTACTGTTTGGTTGCCTCATGGACAAGAAGGTGAGTCTGCCCACCTAACCCCCATCTGACTTGCGGTGCCCAGGCCAGGACTTGGGCTGGCATGACTGAGGTGTTACCTCTCCTGCAGATACGAGAGGCTTTACTCGAACGCTTCTGCCGCACACAGCCCCCCAACTCCACCATGTCCCTGGTGAGTTGATGACTTCAAATCCTCAGTTCTCCTGCTGAGAGCAGGTTAGAAGCAGCTGTTCCACAACCTTCCTAAGAGGCACAGCTAGAAGCCAAGAGGAGGCTGGGATTGCCTTTTAGAATGAGCATGCTTTGGGTTCAAACTCCCCAACAATGGAGAAAGGAGCCCCATCAGAGCAGCCAGAGTCAGGTTCCTGGGCTCCAGATTCCAACCTGGACTCCTGGGGACTCTCTTTGTCCCTGGTTTCTCCATTTGAAAGTCTGCCTCCAGTCACTACATGAAGGGAAAATGTAGGATCGGTAAGCGTGGGAGTCAGCATAGCTGAGAGCAAAGTTCCTAGGATTACTGTGGCCCTGGCAGGAGGGCAGGTAAGAACATGAAGATGGGTACAACCTCACCAAAGGAGAGCTGATGATAATAGCAATCACCCTGCACCTGGGCCTTTCTGCCCCTTCCTAGGCTACATATGAAACCTACATCCCAGAACCCAGCAAAGGAAGAAGTGAAGACACCAGGTGAGAAGCAAGCCTTCCTGGGAGCAGTGTGAGCAGCACGGAGTGAAGCGGAGTGTAGCAAAGGGCTTCCTGCCAAAGAAGGCTCCTCTTCATGTAACTGTCCCAGTCCGAGGGTTGGAAAACAGACTTTTCCAGCACAGACATTTCTGAATGGGATGGGGAAAGTGGAGGGCTCAGAGAGCAGATGGCATAGCATCTTCTATTGCTTTCACAGAAAGCTGGAGGGACTTTTACCACCGCCAACCCTTGATTCATTTCACTGAAAATTCCTTTTCACACCATCAAATATTTAATTATCCTGAAAAACCTTTGCTTCTAAGGAATTGCCATTGGTGTGCTTGGTATCCAGAGGGAGGGCAAACTTGCAAGGCCTCCTTCACCAGCCCAGAGCTTCAGGGCAAGCCCTTACAAGGGCAAGGCAGAAGCTTTGAGTGAACCACACACAGAGCCCATGTTGCTCCTCCTCCAAGGGAGTCAGGGGAAGGTGCCTGAATCCACCTGGACGGGCCCTGGCCCGATGCTCCGAGCCCTTCTGCTCTCCCAGAGCTCAGCCGTTGGCAAAGACAGACTAATGTTTCCACTAGTCACGTTCCTTTGTCTTGCGGGTCACCTGTCCCTACCTCTAAACTATTCAAGCAAAAGTAGCATGAAAAACTAGCTAAAGTTACCTAATGAATAAGCTTGCTTTGCTCTAAACATCATCAACAAATATTAAAGTTCAAAAGGATTGTAAGTAAAGATTTTGCAAGTCTCAGCCAATTTTTGACTAATCAACAGTTCATGTTATAGATATATTTGATAAGTATATATTTTAATTGTTTTTAACTATTTTTAACTATTCAGTGATTTCCTTTCTGATTATTTCTTCTCTATAGCTAGGAAGAAAAAGGATGGCTTACTGACAGGAACTCTCATCTTCCAAACATTAAAGGTGAAGGACAAATTTTGGTTTGTTCCTTTTCAAAGTTTAGGAAAAGGCGAAGCTACTGGGCGCCTCTTTCTTTAACGTTGACAACAATATCAATATAAATGTAGGTTTCATAGACATATGCATGTATACAACAAGTCACTGATCTGAGCACCTTTGTAAGAACACATTAACAATTCTTAAGTAGAGAGGAAGTCACCACAGACCACCAAGGATTAAAGCAACAAGATGACAACACTGACATTTAAAAGAGACAGGTTTAGGGTACCTGGGTGGCCCGCTCGGTTGACTCTTGGTTTTCGGCTCAGGTCATGGTCTTGGCGTCGCGGGATCCCCGGCACTGGGCTCCATGCTCAACACGGAGTCTGCCTGAGAATCTTTCTCCCTCCTTCCCTCCCTGCCTCTGCTCCTTCCCACCCCTTGCATGCACACTCTCTCTCTAAAATAATAAAAACTTCTTTACAATTATATTTTAAGGGGCTCCTGGGTGTCTCAATCGTTAAGAGTCTGCCTTCAGCTCAGGGCGTGATCCCGGCGTTCTGGGATCGAACCCCACATCAGGCTCCTCCACTGGGAGCCTGCTTCTTCCTCTCCCACTCCCCCTGCTTGTTTTCCCTCTCTCGCTGGCTGTCTCTCTGTCAAAGAAATAAATAACATCTTTAAAAAAAATAATAAAAATAAAATAAAATAAAATAAAATAAAATAAAATAAAATAAAATAAAATAAAAAGTGACGGGCCCAAGATAAGACTAGATATGGAGAAGAAATATTTAAGAAAAGTCTTGAGACGACACGAGGACATCTAGCTGAATGAGTTAACTCATGGAATCCACAAGATGTTGATAGGGTTCTGAAAATTTTTTCAGCTGGAGAAATGAAAAAAATCCTCATGAATGAGTCTTCGTTCGTTACAAAATTCATGGCTATTTTTATAAAATGCAATGGGAACATTTTCTGTTGAAATGCAAATGGATATGCTATTGAAACATTTTTCTTACAAACATGGATCTGTGTGAGTATTTTCATTGTATATAAACCAGCCCGAATATTTCTCTAAATGAATTCAATTGTATTTTTCAAAGAGAAGATACCAACTCAGCAGGGCGACTGAAACATTTCTATGCCTCGGACCTGTCCCAGCCCCCGAGGGAGGCAGGAGGCAGGCAGCCACTGAAACAGCCAGGGCTCTGCCTGTTGGTTTCCCTGGCAACAGAATCCTGTCACAATTACCCTTGTATTTCATTAATATTTACAGTCTTAATTTTTTAAAAAAGATTTTATTTATTAGAGAGAGACAGGGAGAGAGAACAATCAGGGGGAGTGTCAGGCAGAGGGAGGGAGAGAGGGAGAGGGAGAAGCAGACTCCCCACTGAGCTGGGAGCCCTACATGGGGCTCGATCCCAGGACCCTGGGATCACGACCTGAGCCGAAGGCAGACGCTTAACCAACTGAGCCACCCAGGTGCCCCTACAGTCTTAATTTTTTAAATTATAAAATTATTTTTGAATATTTCAACTAATATACATTTACTTTAAAAGCAGCAGAGACACTTTCTGAGCGTGGTTCTGTAGAAATCTACGTCTTCATTCTCTTTCTCAAATCATGGCACATAGTGCGTGCTCTGCTGCTAAAAACACACTTTAGAATTGATCAATGAAATGCCATGAGGCCTCTGTTCACTTAACTCTCACATTAAAAAGGACTGAAAAGAAGGTTCTGGAGCTAGATACAAGAAAGTGAGGCTTAGCAACAATTCCATTTCTAAAAAGATGACTTAAAGAAGTAAGTAGAGGGTTCCCTGGGTGGATTAACTGGTTGAGCGTCCGACTCTTGGTTTTGGCTCAGGTCATGATCTCAGCATCATGGGCTCCACGCTCGGTGTGGAGTCTGCTGAGATTCTCTCCCTCTCCCTCTGCCCCTGCCCCCACCTCTGCCTGTGTGTGAGCTCTTTCTCTCTCAAATAAAATAAAGTCTAAATAAATAATAAGTAGACAAGTGAGCAGACAAATGTACAAAAGATGTGTATTCTAGGTGTTTATATCCTCAAAAAAGAGGGACTTGGTAAAACAAATTAGGACATATCTACCAAAGGAATGCTATATGGTCCTTACAAATGATGATGTATAGGGGGACCCGGGTGATTCAGTCAGTTAAGCATCTGCCTTCAGCTCAGGTCATGGTCTCGGGGTCCTGGGATTGAGCCCCATGTCTGGGCTCCCTGCTCAGCGGGGAGTCTGCTTCTCCCTCTCCCTCTGCCCCTCCCCCACTTGTGCGTGTGTGCACATACTCTCTCTCTCTCTCTCACTTGCTCTCTCGCTCTCAAGTAAATAAAATCTTTAAAAAATGATGATGTATAACTACACCTACTGATACAGAAAAATGTTTAGGCTATATAGCTAAGTAAGACAAAAGGGTTCCAGAACAGCATTATACTAGCCAATTCTGGTCCATACGAAAACTGGGTCCATTTGTGTCTATACAAATATGTGTGCCTTGAGAAGGAGAGATACCAAAATATTAACAGTGGGTATCTCTACTGGATTTTTCATTTTTTTCTTACTCTATAAATATTATTTGAATTTTTTTTTACAATGAGCATGTATTTTTTTTTTAAAGATTTTATTTATTTATTCGACAGAGATAGAGACAGCCAGCGAGAGAGAGGGAACACAAGCAGGGGGAGTGGGAGAGGAAGAAGCAGGCTCATAGCAGAAGAGCCTGATGTGGGGCTCGATCCCAGATCGCCGGGATCACGCCCTGAGCCGAAGGCAGACGCTTAACCGCTGTGCCACCCAGGCGCCCCATGAGCATGTATTTTTATGTTAGAAAAAAAATGATTTTGAAAAAGTTCTTCTGAACATTTTGCATATTTAACAATAGAAACTTGACAAGCAAAGTAACACAAAGTATCCCCTGGAATTTAGATTTGTGTGGAAGGGTGGACTACATAAGGGGTTCCCGAGAAAGCTTTGAACCATCTTTTTGGAGTTCTGTTTTGGGAATCAATCCTGTCTGATCACTGACAGTCCCTTAAGTGTAGAGGGGGAAAGAGGCTCCTAGTTGAGTTGAGTGCAGCCAGAAGCATTGCCAACATGTCTAAATGCTTTGTCTCCTTCACAATAACACGTATTCCTTTTCAGAATAGTATTTTTACTCAGTATGCTTGTCGTTCCATCCCCACGTTTTTCCATTTCCTCTCAATCAGTGATCCCTCTTCACTGAAAAAGATCAGAGTCCCAGATAAACCAGAGCGGGCGCAGACAGAGGACCTCCGCGTCACCCATTAAATTCCAGAGGAAGACTGGGAGACCTGCTGCTGCTTTTCACTCCTCGAGAGAGACTGGAATTGAAGAGGCCTGGAGAAAATAAATATAAACGAGAAGGGATGGGGGAGAAGACAGGCTGAGAACAGGATTCTTCTCTCTGAAAAGATAGATGCAAAGGGGGCAAGAATTTCTGGTTGCTGTAGCTTCAGTATCTAAGATATGCTTGACACATAACAGGCACTCAGTAACTATTTACTGAATTAATGAACTATACAGACCACAGGAAGAACATGGACTTTTACTCAGAATCAGAGCCCCTGAAAAGCAAACAGCTGGAGGGGGGCGCGGAGTGGGGAAGAGCACTTCTGAAGTTTGAATGAAAGATGAAGGCAAATAAAGGCTCCATTCCAAAACGGTTATTTGGTGGAAGAGAGGGTCTGATTAAACTTTAAATGAAAAGACAGATACTTAAGTTGGGATCTTTAAGAATAGCATAACCAGAGGGGCCTCTGGGTGGCTCAGTCTTTAAACGTCTGCCTTCGGCTCAGGGCATGACTCCAGGGTTCTGGGATCAAGCCCCGCATCGGGCTCCCTGCTCCGCTGGGAGCCTGCTTCTCCTTCTCCCACTCCCCCTGCTTGTGTTCCCTCTCTCACTGGCTGTCTCTCTGTCAAATAAATAAATTAAATCTTTAAAAAAAAAAAAAAAGAGTAGCATAACCAGTTGGAGACACCTGAGAACAAACAGCAGTGTCTCTTTAGATGGAGGCACCTATATCCATGACAGCCAAGGGCGGTCTTTTGTAGCAGTCATGCTACTGAAAACAGCTCAGCTTTCTCTGACATGTAGAGAATGTTTAGAAATAGCATACACCTTCCGTAAAGTTGGGTGAGCCCATGACTCCACTGCGGAACTAGAACTTTAGCAACCCGGGGCGCCTGGGTGGTATAGCGGTTAAGCGTCTGCCTTTGGCTCAGGGTGTGATCCTGGCATTATGGGATCGAGCCCCACATCAGGCTCCTCCACTATGAGCCTGCTTCTTCCTCTCCCACTCCCCCTCCTTGTGTTCCCTCTCTCGCTGGCTGTCTCTATCTCTGTCGAATAAATAAATAAAATCTTAAAAAAAAAAAAAAAGAACTTTAGCAACCCCACGGAAACCCTCCAACCCAACCCCACTGCCTCCTGTCCAGGGGTGACCTCTGCTCTGAATGTTTTCAATATAGCATTAAAAATTTTTTTTGTGTGGTGAAACACATGAAATTTATCATTTTAACCATTTTAAGTGTACAGTTCAGTAGTGATAAGTACATACACATTGTTGTGCAACCAATCTCCAGAACTCCTCTTTCAAAACTGAAACTCTGTACCTAGTAACTCCCCATTCCCCTTACTCCAATCCCTGGCAACCATCCTTCTACTTTCTGTCTCTATGAATGTGACAATTCAATGTTCGTCCTTTTGTGACTGGTTTATTTCACTTAGCATAATGTCCTCAAGGTTCATCCATGTCATAGCGTGTGACAGGATTGTTAAGGCTTCATAGTATCCCACTGTGTGTATAGACACATGCAGCCGCCAGTGGGCATTCGGGTTGCTTCCCCCGTTGGCTATTGTGAATAATGCTGCTATGAATGTGGGTGCACAAATCTCTCTGAGACCCTGCTTTCAATTCTTTGACATAGAGTTGCTAGATCATGTAGTAATTCTATTTTTAATTTTTTAAGGAACTGTTATACTGTTTTCCACAGCGGCTGCACCATTTTATATTCCCACCAGCAGTGCACAAGGGCTCCAGTTTCTCCACATTCTCCCCACCACGTGCTATTTTCTGGGTTCTTATGATAGCAGACATCCTAATGGATGTAGGTCGTATCACAATGTAAAGTTTTCATTTGCATTTCCCTAACAACTAGTGATGTTGAACACCTTTTCACACGCTTATTGGTCATCTGTATAACTTTTTTAGAGAAATGTCTATTAAATTCTTTGCCCATTTTTAAACTGACTTGTTTCTTGGTGGTTGAGTTGTGAGAGTGCTTTATGTGTTCAGGATATTATCAGATATATGATTTGCAAATATTTTCTCCCATCGGTGGCCCTCTCACTGTGTCCTCTGATGCACAGAATTTGGTATTTTGATGAAGCCTTATCTATTTTGTTGTTGTTGCCGCCAGTGCTTTTGGTGTCATAGCCGAGAAAGCATTGCCAAATCCAGTGTCATGTAGCTTTTCCCATTTTCTTCCAGGAGGTTTATCATTTTAGCTCTTGTCTTTAGGTCTTTGACCCACTGTGAGTTAATTTTTATATATGGTGTAAGATAAGGGCTAACTTCATTCTTTTATATGTGGCCCCTCCATTTTCCCAACACCATTTGCTAACAAGACTGTCCTTTCTCCATTAAATGGTCTTAGCACTCTTGCCAAAAATCATTGGACCACATTGTGAAGATTTATTTCTGGGCTTTAAAACAAACTATTATCTCCAAGAGGTTTTCCTTGGGCCAATGATGGGGCTGAGTCCAACCGACCCCTCCAGCCGCCCCTCCGCTGACTGCCTCTGCTGGGTTCTGAGTCTGTTCTTTAAAGAAGCTGAATAGGCAAGAGAATCTCTTCTCTTGGGTGCATAGGTCCCTGTGAGCAGAGGCTTTGAGTCCAAACGCCACAGCTTACAGCTGCCAGGGATGGAGACCAGAGTTGAGAAATGAGTTGTACAATTGAGAAGTCACTTGCTGATGCTAACACTCTTGTTGAAAGATGGAGAGATCAGGATGATGCAGCAGATCTCTGACTGACCGCACCCCAGCTCTCAAAGAGTAGAAGCAATGAAGCAGTACCAGGAAGAATTCAAGAACTTAATGAAGTGGCAAGACGTCGGCCACAGTCCACATTAGTTATGGGAATCCAGCAAGAAAACAGACAAATCAGAGAAGTGCAACAAGAGAACGAAGAATTGTATACATCCCTGGAAGAACATCAGTCTGACTTGGAACTTATAATAAGCAAGTATCAAGAGAAAATGTTTAGACAGCTAAACTTTGCTAATTGGTGAACAAATTAAAGGTTTTCTGAGTGACTGCTGAGCCTATCAAAAGCTTCCAACAGTGCTGTTGGCATTCTGGATGATATTTGGATAAACATGAATATCCCCAATAAATGTTTGGGAATTCACAGAATTACCCAAATTTTATTATTTTATATCCAAATTTTGAAATACATATTCTGCCATGGTTTTGTGAACAGAAGACTGTCATACCAAATTTTATACCCTCCATGTTTGGTGACAGTTAACAAATAGCTTATGGGTTGCCTAGGTGGCTCAATCCGTTAAGGGTCTGCCTTCAGTTCAGGTCATGATCCCAGGGTCCTAGAATCGAGCCCCATATTGGGCTCCCTGCTCAATGGGAAGCCTGCTCCTCCCTCTTCTTCTTCCTGCTACTCCCCCTGCTTGTACGCTGTCAAATACATAAATATTTTTAAAATAAACAAATAGCTTCTGCACCAGGAGACTTACACTTTAAAGACTGCCCATCTACCTTCCCATTCATGTAAATTTTTGTCAAAGAAAATTTGGTTTGCGAGGCTGTAGGAATGTTTCATATACACCATAAACAAGAGGTGATTTAATTTTATCTGGTTTAACATAATTAAAATACTCAGCTAATAATTGCCCCTAAGTTGCTAGAGAAATGAAGTATCATTTCAGGAATGAAAGAAAGAACACTACTTTCTAGGGAAGATCTTTTAAGAGACATGTTAGGATGTTAAAATACTCCTTTGAAAGACTAAGTTTTGATTCTAAATAATGAAGATGAGATCTTTCTCTTCTCTGGTTGATCTTTAAGGATATTATGTAGCTCATTTAGCTAACAGAGTTGAAATGTCTGATACGGCAAGCTAGGTATGGTAATTTGAAAGTAAATTGGGAATTCCTCTGCCTCATAAAACCCTTCTTTTTTTTTTTTTTTTTTTTTTTTTTTTTTTTTGAAGAGTATCCAGGGGAAGGGGGTGCCTGGGTGGCTCAGTCAGTGGAGCATGTGATGCTTGATCTTAGGGTCATGAGTTTGAGCCCCACATTGGGTATGGAGATTACTTAAAAATGATGTTTAAAAAATATGTGTTAGGGGGGCGCCTGGGTGGCACAGCGGTTAAGCGTCTGCCTTCAGCTCAGGGCATGATCCCAGCGTTATGGGATCAAGCCCCACATCAGGCTCCGCCGCTATGAGCCTGCTTCTTCCTCTCCCACTCCCCCTGCTTATGTTCCCTCTCTCGCTGGCTGTCTCTATCTCTGTCGAATAAATAAATAAAATCTTTAAAAAAAAAAATATGTGTTAGGGGCGCCTGGGTGGCTCAGTCAGTTAAGTGACTGCCTTCGGTTCAGGTCATGATCACAGAGTCCTGGGACTGAGCCCCGCATCAGGCTCCCTGCTCAGCAGGGGAGTCTGTCTGCTTCTCCCCCTCCCTCTGCTCATGCTCTCTCTCTTGCTCTTTCAAATAAATAAAATCTTAAAAAAAAATAAAAATATATATATTACAAAAGTATTCCTAAGAGATAAAGTAAATTAAAATTTCAAAAAATTTTTTTTCTTTATTTATTCATAAGCTCTTATCTGGTCCTCATAACCTGTAATATTTTTCTTTTCTTTTTTATTTATTTACTTACTTATTTTCTTATTTATTTCACATAATGTATTATCTATTTCAGGGATACATGTCTGTGATTCATCAGTCTTACATAACACCCAGTGTTCATTACAACACATACCCTCCCCAATGTCCACCACCCAGTTACCCCATCTCCCCACCACCCTTCCCTCCAGCAACCCTCAGTTTGTTTCCTAAGATTAAGAGTCTCTTATGGTTTGTCTCCCTCTCTGGCTTCATCTTGTTTCATTTTTTCCTGTCTTCCCCTATGATCCTCTGCCTTCTTTCTTAAATTCCACACATCAGTGAGATCGTATGATAATTGTCTTTCTCAGATTCACTTATTTCACTTAGCATAATATCCTCTAATTCCATCCACATCGCTGCAAATGGCAAGATTTCTTTTTTTTTAATGGCTGCATAATATGCCATTGTATATTCATCTATTCATCTATCAATGGATATCTAGGCTCTTTCCATAGTTTGGCTATCGTGGACATTGCTGCTATAAACATTGGGGTGCAGGTACCCCTTCGGATCACTACCTTTGTATCTTTGGGGTAAATACCCGGTAGTGCAATTGCTGGGTCATAGGGTAGCTCTATTTTCACATTTTGAGGAACCTCCATACTGTTTTCCAGAGTGGCTGCACAAGCTTGAATTCCCACCAACAGTGTAAGAGGGTTCCCCCTTCTCCACATCCTCGCCAACATCTGTTGTTTCCTGAGTTGTTCATTTTAGTCATTCTGACTGGTGTGAGGTGGTATCTCATTGTGGTTTTGATTTGTATTTCCCTGGTGCCGAGTGATGTTGAGCACTTTTTCATGTGTCTGTTGGCCATTAGGATGTCTTCTTTGCCAAAATGTCTATTCACGTCTTCTGCCCATTTCTTGATTGGGTTATTTGTTCTTTGGGTGTTGAATTTGATAAGTTCTTTATAGATTTTGGATACTAGCCCTTTATCTGATATGTCATTTGCAAGTATCTTCTCCCATTCTGTCAGTTGTCTTTTGGTTTTCTTGAGAAAGGCTTGTATTGCTATCTACTTCCCTCTTAGGACCGCCTTTGCTGCATCCCAAAGGTTTTGAATAGTTGTGTTTTCATTTTCATTTGTTTCAATGAATTTTTTTAAAATTCTTTAATTTCCTGGTTGACCCATTCATTCTTTACTAGGACGCTCTTTAGCCTCCATGTATTTGAGTTCTTTCCAACTTTCTTCTTGTGATTCAGTTCCAGTTTCAAAACATTGTGGTCTGAAAAATATGCAGGGAATAATCCCAATCTTTTGGTACCACTTGAGACCTGATTTGTGACCCAGGATGTGACCTATTCTGGAGAATGTTCCATGTGCACTCGAGAGGAATGTGTATTCTATTGCTTTGGGATGGATTGTTCTGAATATATCCGTGAAGTGCATCTGGTTCAGTGTGTCATTAAAAGCCCTTGTTTCCTTGTTGATCTTCTCATTAGATGATCTGTCTGTTGCAGTGAGGTGGGTGTTAAAGTCCCCTACTATTATTGTATTATTATTGATGTGTTTCTTTGATTTTGTTATTGGCTTACATAATTGGCTGCTCCCATGTTAGGGGCATAAATATTTACAATTGGTAGATCTTGTTGGATAGACCCTTTAATTATGATATAGTGTCTTTCCTCATCTTTTATTACAGTCTTTGGTCTAAAATCTAATTTGTCTAATATAAGGATTGCCACCCCAGCTTTCTTTTGATGTCCACTAGCATGGTAAATGGTTTTCCACCCCCTCACTTTCAATCTGGAGGTGTTTTTGGTTCTAAAATGAGTCTCTTGCAGACAGCATATCGATGGGTCTTGCTTTTCTATCCAATCTAATACCCTGTGTCTTTTGATTGGGGCATTTAGTCCATTTACATTCATGGTAACTGTCGAAAGATATGAATTTAGTGCCATTGTATTGCCTGTAAGGTGACTGTTACTGTATATTGTCTCTGTTCCTTTCTGGTCTATGTTACTTTTGGGCTCTCTCTTTGCTTAGAGGACCCCTTTCAATATTTCTTGTAGGGCTGGTTTGGTGATCACAAATCTTTTAACTTCTCTTTGTCCTGGAAGCTTATCTCTCCTATTTTGAATGACATTCTAGCTGGATAAAGTATTCTTGGCTGCAAATTTTTCTTATTTAGCACCCTGAATATATCATGCCAGTCCTTTCTACAGAGCCATACACTAGATTTTGGGTGTATTTTGGTCTATTAGAAGAAATTGCATCCCAAAATTTTAAAGAAAGTAAAACTATATATATACAAAAATAAGATTAAATACAATGCAGGGATAGAATGTGACTGTAAAAATGAAAATTAAAATAGATTTTCTAAAAGTTGATATAATAAGTTGGTTGAAAAGGGAAAAAAGAAAAATTTAAATAAAAAAAGAAAAAATAAAGAAAATTTAAAATATTAAAGTTGAAAGACTAAAGACTCATGGGGAAAAAGCCATGAATTCTATGTGCTGTATTCCCCTAGTGCTGGAGTTGTGCAGTTCTCATTGATTGGTAAACTTGGTCTTGGCTGGATGTTCTGGGGGAGGGGCCTGTTGTGTGGAGTCTCAAATGTCTTTGGCCCAGACAGGGGCCGGGCTAAGGTATCATCGGCTCTGGTTTGCTCTCTGTGGCTTTTGTTCCTTAAAGGCTTTCCGCGCAGCTTTAGAGGATGAGAATGAAAACGGTGGCCTCCCAATCTCCAGCCCAGGAGCTGAAAGCTTGGGGGCCCGTTCTTTAGTGCGCCCTCAGGGAAAAGCAGTCAATCGCTCCTGTCTCCCTGGTCTCCAGCCGCACTCTGTGCTCACCCGGCCTGTGACCGAGCATTTCTATCTCTGGCACACAGCCCAGTTTGGAGTCTCCAAACCCAGCAGATTCAGGCTCCCGTGCCGCTCTTCCTGGGGAGGAAGGGGAGTCTCCCTGGTTCTGCCGCTTGCTGGGCCCCTTACTGGAAGAACAGGGGCCCGACTGTGCCGGGGATCACGGTTTATGGCCACCCAAAGCTGGGAGCCCACTCCTCAGCTCAGTCTTTGCAGCCAGCTTCCCCGCTCTGATACCTGGGAGCTCTGCCGCACTCAGGCACCCCCAGTCTTCCTGTGACCCCGAGGGTCCTGAGACCACACTGTCCCAGTGAGGGTTCCAACCCCACCCCCCCCCGCCCCACCGCGGTCTAGCTTCCTGTATATCGCCTCAGAGTCACTTCTCCGCACACCCTACCTTCCAGAAAGTGGTCACTTTTCTATTCGTAGAGTTGCAGCTATTCTTTTTTTTCCATCTCCTGTTGAGTTCGCAGGTGTTCAGAATGGTTTGATGGCTGTCTAGCTGAATTCCTGGGACCAGACGAAACTAAGGTCTCTGCCGCCGCCACCTTGGATGCCTCCCTAACCTGTAAGATTTTTCTTGTAACTTCTCAAATTGAAGGGGGGGAGGAAATCTACAAATTTATAAGTATTCCTTTTTTTTTTTTTTTACAAAATATGTAACCAATATATGAATTTTTAAGACACCAGAAATAAAAATGTACCTTAACATCAACCAAAATCTCAATTTTTCTAATTTTGTAATTATAGAATAAAAGGACAAAAGAAAAAGGAAAAAACAATCCCTACTATCTCCGGATCTTACCAGCTTTCCACGAATATCCCTTTTCTGTTTCAGAGTCCAATCCCGGATACCATCTTACATTTAGTGGTCATAGCTCCTTAGCTTCCTTTGGTCTGAGTTTCCCATGACCTTGATAGATGACCTTGATTATTTTTTCATGACCTTGATAGTTTTGAACACGGTCAAGTAATTATTAGAATGTTCCTGGATTTGTGTTTGTCTGCTGTTTTCTTATGATCCAACTGGCTTATGGGCATTTGGAAAGAATACCACTGAAGTGAAGTGCCCCCGTGGTTACATCGTGCCAGGAGGTACGTGATACCCATACCACAGCACTGGTGATGTTAACCCGGGGCACTTGGTTAAGCTAGTGTTTGTCACGTTTCTCCACTGAAAGGTTGCCTTGTTTTCCCTTTTCATGGTCTATTTGCTGGAGGTGGGACATTAAGTCCAGCCCACACTCAAGTGAGGAGGGACATAGAGTCTACACATATTATTTGGAATTCTTCTGTATGAAAGATTTCTCTTTTCCCTTAACTGTTTTTGAAAATATTTTATCTCATATGCAGGCATCCTACAAATATAGTTTTGCTTGTTTCTGAAACTTTCCTGTCAACGAGCATTTGTTATTTACACTATTTTGCTATTAAAGAGGAATGGTAGGGCACCTGGGTGGCGCAGTCAGCTAAGCAGCTGACTCTTGGTTTCGGCTCGGGTCGTGATCTCAGGGTCATGAGATCTAGCCCTGTGTCCGGCTTGCACTCAGTGCAGAGTCCACTTGAGTTCCTCTCTCTCTCTCCACCCCCGCATCCCCTCCCTAGTCTAAAATAAATAAATCTTAAAAAAAAAAAAAAAAAAAGCAACGGTGCTATGAACACTCTTGTACATACATGTCTCCTGGTACTTGTGTGCTGGGTCATAGACTGTGTGTCATTTTCAAATGTACCAGATAACGCCAGACTATTTTCCGAAGTACTTGTATCAATCTGTATCCTCACCAGCAGTGTGTAATAGCTCCTATTGTTCCACATCCTTATCAACACATGGTGTTCTGAGTCTTGTTCATTTCTCCTGGTGGGTGTAAAATAGTATCTCATTATAATACTAACTTTTCTTTACTAATCAGCATCTTCTCATGTTCATTCTCTATTTCTACATTATTTTCTAAAAAATCCTTGTTAATACCCCCCTTTTACTATCTTTCTTCTTCTTGATTTATAGAAATTCTTTATATATCCTGGATCCTTTGAAAGATCCATCTACATCATACAGAAAGACACAGATATATCTTCATGAGAGAGATACAGATCTCCTTTGTAAGAAGTATCTGTGTTTTTGCCCCTTTGGTGGCTTGTCTTTCAACTCTATCAAAAGTTCTTATTTCAACATGAACAAATTTATAGATCAATTCCTTTATGATTAGAACTTTAAATATCTTAAGAAACTTCCTTCTCTCCCCAACCTAAGGCCATAGTGGATATTTTTTTTAAGTATTTTTTCTAAAAACTTTATTTTTTTCTAAAATTTTAAGAAAGTTTTTTACCTTTCATATTTATCTAGAGGTGAATTCTGTGATATCTATGTAAATATATTGGTTTTCAGTATTAAAAACTCCCATTATGTTGGAATTACCCATGAAATCATGGGGAAATGATGCTGGGAGTCTCAAATACCCTGTTAAGTGGTTAGTACTTCCTCCTTTGCCCAATCTGTCCTGAACTAGAGGACGATTCGGATTGCCAGTGACCTTCACAGATGTAAGCAACATCCACAGAAATGGCCACAACCGAGAGACCTGAGCTTCTTCAAAGCACTAGCATATATTTAGTGCATAATAAAAAGTTCTTATTATGTTGATAAAAAGTTTTAAATTTCTTTACACTTCACTTAAATCCTGGCAAACAGAGACATGTCCAAACAGTGAAATAAATTTACTTCCATGGAGCAATGGGGAAGAAAGGTGTTATTCGAAAGTAAGACCCTCTTTATACTCCTAGCAGCTTCATGGTTGGCTAAGATGGTGAGAAGTTATAAATGAGTCAAGACAAATCTGCCCCCAAGACAAGAGAACCACCTTTTACCTCCAGTAAAAAATAAGGCAGACCGTTTGGTACTTCCTCACTTTATTAACAGGGTACTTATACATCTAAACATTTACCGTAAGTTGTCAGGAACACTTAAACTCTGAATTACCTTTCCATAATTAAGTTTCTTTAGGCACATTGGTATGTATTTTATAGAAAACACTTGTCTTTAGGTCACAAACAGGAAAGAGTATAATTTGCAAATGTTACAAAGATGATTCCAGATCTCAGCGAACCTCTTTCCCAAATTGCAACCACTCTGAGTATTTAATGAAAATAGAGACCAAAAACAATTGCTTAAACGTTATCACTATGTGATTCTGGTGACTACGAAATCCCTGAAAGAGCAGTAAGCCATGATTACTGGAAAGCTCAGAGCACTATAGCAAGGCTTAATTGCGAAGTATTTAACAGAAGGCCACAGATCGTGTTTTCCTAAGAGGAGCTAGGAACTATGGATGTCATTTAGTAATGCATTGGAATGGCATTGCCTAGTGCGAGTGTTGCACAGAAACTCCAGGTCACCTCTTCATTATCTCTTATTTTGGATAAGCTTCCACAATCATAGCATGGCCCTGTAAAGGGGAAAATAAGAGTTCAATTAGAGCAGTGGAAGGTGGAAAAATCCAGCCAGTCCCCAGGCAAAAGAGAACAATGCGAAAAGTACAGGCTATAGAGTTTGATCCCAGCTCTGCCTTCCAAACACTGTGATCTGATGTGTGTACTGGGAAAGGGAGTGTTGCTACTGGCATCTGGTGGGTGGAGATCACACTAAACACTGTAGAACACAGGGCGCCTGGCTGGCTCAGTTGGTCAAGCATACGACTCTTGATTCCGGCTCAGGTCATGATCTCAGGGTGGTGAGATGGAACCCCAGGTTGGGCTCCGCATTTGGTGGGGAGTCTGCTTCTCTCTCTCTCTCTCTTCCTCTGCCCCTGCCCCTGCTCCCGCTGGTTCTCTCTCTAAAAATAAATCAATAAATCTAAAACAAAAACAAAAAACTCATCCTACAACGTAGAATACAACCCCCCGACCACAAAGAATTATCTGGCCCAAAATGTTAACAGAGCCAAAGCTGGGAAACCCTACTCTAGAACCAAAATGCCGGACCCCTTCTCTAATCTCCTGGTTGTGTTTATATCAGGCATTCGGCTCTTGATGAAACAATGCCAAGTTCAATCTACTTTCTAAGGTACATCATCTCCTCTCTCTGTCACCATACTATAAAATTCTAGAAAAAAAGGTACTGGGTGGTATTATTCGTTCCTCCACAAAGTATCCACTATTGTGTTATACTCTGTGCGGTAGATGAAACTATCAGGGAACACACACTCAAAACCACAGGACACTCAACTATGTGGACCCCCCACTCTGCACAGTACCGTGCGCTGGTTATCTCCCTCGGTTAAGCCTGGCACTGGAAGATAGGAGAAAAGGCTCCAGTCCTGACTATGGTTTTCCGTGGCTGAAGTTTCACAGACTGAAAAATGCTTTTCATCATGAAGTCCGAAATGCCCCAACCTACGAATAACTGACCTCTTACTTCTTCAAAGTTTCTGAAGCAACCCATATATAGAGGTTTTTAAGTGTAAGATGTTTAAACTTTTACATAGCTTATTCATCGTGATTAGCAACAGAAAGTTTCTGTGATCTGGAAGAAAACCAAATCTGTTTCCATTCGGGTTGGGGGGGGAAAAAAGAGATTATAATTAGACCTCCTTCTGGATTTTATTCCCAGAGTGAAATGCTGCAGCAGGCAGCAAGCTGTGTCCGCAGCACAAGTAAGGCCAACGAAAGAAATCCAGAGAATACGAATCCCCCAGTGAACAGCAATGAGTCATCCAGAAGTAAATACATTCTCCACGTAAGGTGCAGTTCAGTTTTCAAGAATGATCATTTACTTCTTGGAGAGATTTTACAGATAAGGTCTCACGGTGACTAGATAAATGAGTAAATTTTATTATTAAAGAAGAAAATACATCAAAATGTTAATAATGATAGTGTCTGCTGAGGGGATCATAGGTGATTCTAATTCTTTTCTGTATACTTTTTGTACTTTCTATAATGAGGATGTATTCCTTTTAAAAATAAAAAATATAGGGGCACCTGAGTGGCACAGTGGTTAAGCGTCTGCCTTCGGCTCAGGGCGTGATCCCGGTGTTATGGGATCGAGCCCCACATCAGGCTCCTCCGCTATGAGCCTGCTTCTTCCTCTCCCACTCCCCCCCCCCACTTGTGTTCCCTCTCTCTCTGGCTGTCTCTATCTCTGTCAAATAAATAAATAAAATCTTTAAAATAAATAAATAAAAAATATAGGGGCACCTGGGTGGCTCAGGTGGTTAAGCATCTGACTCTTGATTTTGGCTCAGGTGAGATCGAGCCCCACATCGGGCTCTGTGCTCGGCACAGCATCCGCTTAGGATTCTCTCTCTCTCCTTCTGCTCCTCCCCCCAACCCCCGCTCTCTCTCTCTCAAATAAATAAAATCTTAAATAAATAATATAAACATTATTTTAGGAATAGAAATAGCTTGGGTTTAAAAACCAACTTCCTTCCAAAATATTATCAGAATTAAAGTTGTACCCTCTTCCCCACAAAATAGGCTGCTTTTTTTCTAGTTGTCTGTCATCAGAAACATTGCTCTAAGGGTGTTTCAAAGTTAACTAAATGAAACATGCTCATATAAGCCTGTTTTGTGTCCAAGAAAATGACTTTCCAGAAGCCTCTATGAGGCTGCTGCGACGTACCTGCCCACCAGCTGCACAGGCAGCCACTAAGCCATACTGGCCTCCCTCCTTCCGCAATCTGTTGGCAGCTGCCATGACCAACCGGCAGCCAGTAGCTCCAAATGGGTGTCCCAGGGACAGCGATCCACCCCAGTTGTTAAACTTCTCGAGAGGAGGTGACCCAACCTGGCTCCCACAAAACAGACACAAATATAATGATGAGTTAACTTAAGACTCAGGCCAGGCTCTTACCAATAGGAAGGTAACAGAGACTGAGAAAATGACTAACTTAAGACCCATCACATATTATTTTACTATAAAGAAAGAAATTCTAGGTCAATTCTGAAAGCCACGGACCATTTATTTTTCATCTAACACCAGAATTGGAAGAACAAAAGACAACCTAGATTTTACTTTCATTTTTTCTAAAGATTTCCAAGAATTATTTTTCAACTAAGAAATAAATATATTTAGTGTAATATAAAATTCTTCATAAGAAGGAGCAGCATCCCCCTTCATATTTTTATTAGCAGCCAACTACACTCCAAATACTACAGTGCTTTGGAAATTCAATCATACTTTTAATCAAACACTTACCTTGGTTTTTCTACCCATGTAGTTTTGTGCAAACCAATCAGAATCCATGGCTTTAAAATTAGCCAAAATCTGACCCTACAAGGGAAAGGACCTTGTTATTAATGTCCCTTGCCATTAAAGTTGAGCAAATCTTTCAGTTTTTAGTAAAATTTTCCTGAGGAAACATTTTGCTACTTTCCAAGGGCCTCTAAGAGATCACCTCAAAAGGTAGGTTTTCAAACTGTACCACTGGATTCCCTCCCCTTATGCCTCTTCCAACAGTGCAGGTCAGTACTTCAAATATAAAGCTCTCCTGGTGTTTCACTCACATCATAAGCCACACCTGGATCTCCCACACAAACACAGACTACATTTTTTATGGTTACAATCCTTTGATATGTATCTTTTCAGTGACTTACTGAGAATGCCTCATGAAATTCAAAAGCATCAATATCATTCATTGTCAATCCTGCCTTTTCCAGAACTTTTGGAGTAGCATATGTTGGTCTAAAAAGAAAAAGTAAGTAATAGGTTAAGAATTTTAATTTTTAACCTAGGAACTCCTTCTTCCCCAAGCTGAGTAACATAAGGTATTATAATACCTTTCACTTATTCAGTGAATCTACTGTACAAACATTAAGGGTATATTCTGGAGTCAGGGATACAGTTAATAAACAAACTATGAAAGAGAAGGACAAACAATGTGAAGAACCAGAAAAACACACAGTACAAAGGGCAAAGCATAGGGAAGAGTGTGGCTAGTTTGAAGGACATGATGGAGGCCAGTGCGGGGGAAGAGCCGTGAGGGAAGGGGAGACAATCTAAATATGAGGAGGCTATTATGAAGACTGTGTAGCAATATGAAGAAATAGTTACGACACCTTAATGAAAAAAAGAATACACGACTGTATATATAAGTAGAAATGTATAAGAAAAAATAAAAAAGGATCCAAAACTGTAAAATGATATACCAACATAAAGGAATATTTTTTAAGAATCACACACACACACACACACACACACACACACACCCACACACCCAAAGGGGGGAAAAGAGAATCCAACACACAAAAATAATTATGAACTCAGAACTCAATGTACTTTATTTTAATTATTGTATTTTATTTAAATTTTGTTAGTTACCATATACTGCAATGTTGGTTTCTGGAGTAGAATTCAGTGTTTCATCACTTACATACAAACCCTGGTGGCTCATCACAAGTGCCCTCCTTGAGCCCCATCCCCCATCTACCCATCCCCCACCCACGTCCCTCCAGCAACCCTCAGTTTGTTCCCTATCAGAACTTAATGTACTTTAAAATCTACATAATAAATGTGGGTAATCAAATACTTTTGATTATAGCCCAAGGATATACACTGCTACCTACCCAAGTAAAAGTTGATCTTTTGGATCCTGAGACACATACACAAAATCCCTAGGGCAAAAACAGAGGGGTTAGCTCCAGGAATGAAATAAAGAAACTGAGGCAATTTATTTGAACATGTACCTTACCTCAAATATGCCTTCGGCTTATAACCCATGGCCAGAGCTTTTTCCTCTGCCATAATCAGCATTGCAGATGCACCATCAGTCTGAAATGTTAAGAACAATAATGTTAAATTCTTCAGCCCTTCTGGAAGTCTCTGTATGTCTTCTATGTAGGGTCCCTGAATCTCCCAACTAATTAAACTTATACAGAGATTTTACGTAACAAACCTTTTTCCATTTTATCATCATTAATTCACAATTCAAACACACACTGATTCATTTTTCAGGGAAGAGGGTAGAAGAACCTGTTCAAAAGCACCACAATTATCAAAATGGACGAAGAGAACAGGTAACTTTAGGAATATGTATTCGTAATAAACTTGGGCCCAAAGACTTGTGCTTTTGGCACAGAATATAAGAAGCTTTGTGAATTAAAACGATCTCTCATTTACTTACTTATTTTTACATTTTATGGACTGTTTCTGAGCTGCCTCCTGCCTGTGGAAGGAAACACAGGCTTCGAGGTGATATGGAAGAAGAAACAGGGAGGCAGCTGAGAACATCAGAACCATGGTCTTCCCTCTTTGGACACACCCCATAAGCTTTTTCCCAACTGACGATCAAGAAGTTCAGAGATAAAGAGCTACCACTGAAAAAAAGCCCTTTACCATGACTTCAAAAGAGCTCAACAACAACAACAACAACAAAAAACCCCCCAAAAAACCCAAAATCCAAAATTCACTACTTGAGAGTTTGTAATATCAAAACAATTTCTACCACATTCTACAATATTTTTATAACTTAGTAACCCTGAAGAGACTAAGGAGCTACCACCAACAGAGGGGCCATAAAGCTTGGAAACATACAGGACTATATACAATAAATGGTTTAGGGACATTTCCTTACGATAACGTGCCGCTGTGCCAAGCTGCAATGAATGTGGTGCATGAACACATTTCCTAAAACCCACGTATCCGTGATGTGCTGCCTCTGATGATTTGTGTTTCTGACTTTCACTGAATAAACCTGCACCTTTAGCACACCCCAGAAGTAATGAAGGGAGTCAGATCCGGCAAGAGTAGAGCCCACCCCATAGGCCCTATCATTCAATTTGGTTTTGGAAATGGTTATCTACCCAGTCCTTCACCACTCAGGCTTAACGGGGCGGGGTGGGGGGCGTGCACCCTCCTGCTGGAACCACTCCAAGAGTGGGCATTAAGTAGTCACTTAACAAAGTCAAATATGGCAACATGTGCCCAGGTTTCCAGACTTTGTGTCCAGGTAGGGAAGATGTATTGTACAAGACACGCTGACCAGCTGGACTGTATCTAGAAGACTACACCCCAAGGTAGTAGGAGAAGAGAAACCACATCCTATAAGCAGAAACAGAATCCATAGGGATGTTTAATTAAGGAGGAGTCAAAAAAACAAGGAAGGATATGAAGCTATACGCTGATTAGCAAAACGACAATGACAAAAAATGAGGGTAGATAAATGTATTCCATATGTTCGTAAGAAAATGCTTACAGAAACTGCTTACAGGACAGTAACATGGGGGCCAGTAGAAAGCATCATTTTCTTTTTTTTAATTTATTTGAGAGAGACAGACAGAACACACACACACACACACACACACACACACGCACACGCATCCGAGCACAGGTGGGAGGGGTAGAGGGAGAGGAAGAGACAGAATCTCAAGCAGACTCTGTGATGAGCACAGAGCCTGACGCAGGACTTGATCCCACGACCCCGAGATCAGGATGTAAGCCGAAACCAAGAGTCAGACGCTTAACCACTGTGCCCCTAGGCGCCCTGAAAGCATCATTTTCTAGCAATCAGAGCTAGAAGAGGTGCCTCGTCACTCTCTCTGCCTACTTTCCACATCTTATATAACTCCTCAGATTCCTATCCTATGTTCTAATCAAGCTTTTCCCCAAAGAAACCCTTGCTCTCATACCTCCTTGCCATTCCCTTTGCCTAAAATGCATTTACTGAATTCCTGAGTTGGCTTGTACCCTCCCTTCAGATTTGCTGCTCACCCGCCACCTCCTCCGAGGAGCCTCTCAAACGCCTCCTGTCCGTGTCTTCTCCGTGAGCCTATGCTCGCAGCCACCACCGCACCTTCTCGCTCCATTACAATCACCGGCCTTTCTAACCCCGCTGCCTGGCACAGCTGGTCAGTCTTCTGACGGTTAAACGCCTGAACAGAACAGCTTTTTGTATCACAATGGAGGCTGGATCAGGTGACTCCAAAGGCCTTAAAACTAGGATCCTATTTTTTTAAATGATTCCATTTTAACATTTTTCTAATGAATTAACTGTATTTTTACACCTCTATTCATGATGCATACAAATAGATCTACTGTAGATTTTCCTGTTGAGAGTCCATAAATACAAGTCACTAGTAAACACATATCGCACACACAGTTACCAGGAAAGAAGAATTTGCAGCTGTCACTGTGCCATAGGGCTTGATGAATGCAGGTTTTAGTTTGGCCATCTGCTCCAGAGAAGAAGGACGAATGCCATTATCTTTGGTGACAGTATCTTTTCCTATAAAAACACGAGCTTTTTAACTCCTTATGTATCTTTGATAGAGTAATATGTTCTAAAAACTATGACAAATAAAATGCAAACCACACCTACTTATTAAAAAGAAAGTCTCTTCCAGTCATCAAGATATTATCAAATTTATTTTTATTTTTTTTTAAATATTTTATTTATTTATGTGACAGAGAGACAGCCAGCGAGAGAGGGAACACAGCAGGGGAGAGGGAGAGGAAGAAGCAGGCTCCCAGCCGAGGAGCCCGATGTGGGACTCGATCCCGGAACGCCGGGATCACGCCCTGAGCCGAAGGCAGACGCTTAACGACTGCGCTACCCAGGCGCCCCAAGATATTATCAAATTTAAAACTATACTTATTTTTTTTTTAGATTTTATTAAGTAATCTCTATGCCCAACATGGGGCTCGAACCTACAGCCCCGAGATCAAGAGTCGCATGCTCTACCAACCGAGCCAGCTAGGTGCCCCTAAAGTATACTCTTAAGACACCTGGGAAATAATCTAAATGGTCTAACAAAAGGAGGATACCCTACTTATGATATTCATTCATATTTGGCAATTTTATACAGAAATCATATGAATGAAGAGTTTTTTAAAACAGGGACGTACATAAGAACTAAAATCAAGCAGGAAGACCTCAAAGCAGACTCAGAAAAACTTCTCTTTTCGCAATGTTGACCTATTGTTATAACATAAATTGAAACTTGAGTCCATGTTTAAGAGTGACTATTCTGGAAACGGAACCAATATACTTATTGAAAAGTCATTTGGGGCTTCTGGAGTTTTAGAAGCAATTCAAAACTCCCTAACAAGTGGCACAAAGCATTCTTTACAAAGTTGAGCAAACCATTTTACCTGGTACTTTGAAGGGCACAACATCAGACAGGAGTCCTTCATCCTGCGCCTTCTTGGCCAGGCTGTGTGAGCGCAGGGCATACTCATCCTGGTCCTGTCGAGAAACAGCGAAGGCAGCGGCCAGCCGGTCTGCAGAGTGGCCCATAGTCTCACTGGTGGAGAACTCGGCCACTGCGGGGAGCTGGGAAAGGAGCCACACAGGATCAGGATCAGGTATGCTGTCAACTGGTGTTCTACCGCACCTCGGGTTATCTGGGGAAGTCAATCAAGACCAAGATGGGAGAAGCTTTCTGTAAGCGGGGCATCTCCGAGGAGGGCTCACAAATTCAAATTTTCTAACCACAATCTTTTTTTTTTTTCCATCTTGAGCAAATAATTAGCCCTTCCCTGTAATTAACAGAGTCAGCAACTACTAGAGCGTAACTGACCCTTGCTGTCTTACCTAATTCCACATCTTCGTCGTGGGATGCTTTGAAAAAACACAGGTCTTTTGTAAGAGTTCGCAATCTTACCTCAGGTGCTAGGAAATTCAGTCTGAATTTCGAGAACAAAGACAGTCGCTGACCCAGAGTCTTGGCCTTATTGAGCTCAAGCATCATTTTCCTCATTTTCCTTGAATGACGAATGGGGACATCAGACATTAACTCTACGCCACCGGCCACAATCACATCGGACTGCCCAGAAGCAATCAAGCCAAGACCTACAGGGCACAGGCGACACGTATATGAACATTTTTTGCAGAAATTAACAGACCACTGATAATTTAAGCTTCTTCATTAAAAAACTGTATGACAGTCATCTGCAATAAAGCTTTTCATCTTTTCTCTTTTTTAAAAAGATTTTATTTATTTTAGAGAGAGTGAGCGAGCATGAGCAGGGGGAGAAGAAAGGGCGGGAGAGAGAAAGACAGAATCTCAAGCAGACTCCCCACTGAGCATGGAGCCTGACGTGGGGCTCGATCCCACAACCCGAAGATCATTACCTGAGCTGAAACCAAGAGTTGGAAGCTTAACTGACTGAGCCACCCAGGCTCCCTGCTTCTCATCTTTTCAAAGAGATTGAGATAATTTTTTTGAATGAGTAAAACTATATTCAATGAACTAAAGAAAAACAAGTCTCATTTAGGCCATATGGACACGAGCTTCTGGAAATATCCATTGGACCAACTCTCAAACAAATCATATTCTATACCAAAACATTCTTAAGATTTTATAAACTCCCAGCTTCAGTTTCAGAAAGATTTTTTTCCCCCTACAATGGGAATTTCTGCTATAAGCTTGAGAAAGTCTGCCTTTCGAAGCTGTGAGGCAGCCCTCCGTCATCTTTATAGCCACTGGCAAGTATTCTGTTGCTCTATCTACGAGCTGTCACATGCTTCATAGAACAGTGAATGCCCCCCACTCACTGCTTTTGGCATCATTCTCTGCCACTCATGAGGCAGGCTGCCCTAGCTGGCCTTCATGTTATTAAGAGAGCACACGATTATGACATCTTTCAGGTTTCCTGAATTTTCACAATAAGGACTGATGCTACAAAATGTCCCACGATTTTGCTAAGGTCTGTTAGGAGAATCTGTAACTAATTACAAAAATGCCATGGGTGTGGGGAGGAAGGAGAAGAAAGAGCTGTATTACAGCAGTGATTTATCACTAGGGCCGCAATCTTCACAGGGGAGTATCACATTAGAATCACCTAACTTTAAAACCAAGCAGGTTATAAATTATTCATGCCTCAAATTCAGAAGCACCCTCCTAGAGACACACTTTTCTAGCTGATAATCCCTGCGGTGGCCAGCCATATCACTGATGGAGAAACTACACGAATGGCTGTGTCCCTCAGGTGCAAAGAGAAAGAAAAAGGTTGAGAACTACTGTCAAAAATAAAAAATGTTAAATGTGACCTTATTTTTTAAAAAAGACACAAATTTAGAGATCTTTGCTAATCACTGACTTCTGTTAAGAGTACTTTTTTATGGGGTGCCTGGGTGGCACAGTTAGGTGTCCACCCTGGGGTTTCAGCTCAGGTCGTGATCTCAGGGTCTTGGGATCGGGCCCTGAGCTCAGCATGGAGTCTGCTTGAGTCTCTCTCTCCCTCTCCCTCTGCCCCTACCCGCCACGTGCTCTCTGTCTCTCTCTCTCCAAAGTAAGTAAAATAAATCTTAAAAAAAAAAAACTCAAGGAGAATTAACCTGCACCTTCTGTTTTCAAGTGAACACACCTGTGGTCATGGCCTGGTTGGCAGAGATGCAGGCCATGGTGACGGTGTGGGCAGGAGTCTTGTCAGAGAAGCCAGCTCCGAGGGCAGCCTACAGGAAATACATAAATGAAACGGTCACTTCTAAAGAAAGTACTACCTGGAACTGACGCTTTGAGCACCACTTCTCTCTGTGGTGAATCAGGAAACCCTTTTGAAGTTAATATTCTAGAGTAATATTTAGAATAAAATTAAGGCCATCACAGAAATGGCTTACTCATTTTTCATCTAGCCATTAACTGACAAACACTGCAAAATTCTTGAGAGCTGGTGTCTAGTGTGGTAAACAGGCTACAACACCCTTATATGTCACCGAATTTCTTAGCCAAACTTTGCTCCAAGCCTTCAAGGATATCAATACATAATTTGGCTTTAAGTTTTCAAATAAAGTAAACCTGTTAAAATACAGCTGATGAAATGATGAAACATATAGTGGAGTAGAATCCTCATGAACTCTGTTCCTACAGTCGAGAGGGTTAGTGGCAAAGCACAAGTCATCAAACCAGAAAGTGAAAGTGATTTCTGAAGTACCGACCACTCCTAAGCAGAATTCCCACTCAGGTCCCTCCCTGCTCTCTGCTCATTCCTCTGACCGTCAGTTGATCTATCTTAGCGACCATCTCATACTCCACATACCACGCTGTAGAGCCAACACAAAGCCAAACTCGAAAACTTGCCAACACACAGGAGTTCAAGCTGATGAAAGAAACTTTGCGAAACTGCCTGAGCCCCAAGTGAGACTCTGACAAATAAGGGTGAGACCAGGTAAACAACTGGAAAAAGAGAAAGCTGTCCAGGATGATGACGTAACAGGTGCTTCAGAAGAGAATAATTTGATGGGTCTTGACAAGAACCGAGGAGCTTCATTAATCTTGCAAAATGGCCTCTATCATGATGGCACAGTAAGAGTCATACATGAAATGAGGACACCTATTACTTCGTTGTGCTATTAACTGGGGAAATTATGCTGCTAAAAAAATATATCAATGTCTGATTCCATTTCTGCATATGTAAAAAATTAATGGATAGCTACAATATTTTTATAATATTAAAGTTACACTTTAAAAATAATGCTCTCACTGTCCCCCCACCAACCACCACCACTATTTACCATGAGATCTGGGTTCCCATTAGAGGAATTCTTTTTTAGTGGCCCTTTTCTGAAACTATTTAACTAGCCTCAGAATACAAGATCTCCTATAATCTGCTAAAATAAACATGTTTCTAAAGTCTGGATTAAGGAAGCTCCATATTTCTTTTTTTTTTTTTTTTAAGATTTTATTATTTATTTGAGAGAGACAGAGAGCACACGCAGGGGAGAGGCAGAGGGAGAGGGAGAAGCAGGCTCCCCGCTGAGCAGGGAGTCTGATATAGGCTCCATCCCAGGACCCGGAGATCATGACCTGGGCTGAAGTCAGACAACCAACTGAGCCACCCAAGCGCCTGAGGCTCCATGTTTCTTCACTGATTTTTACTATGATACTTACATGCCCTATATACCATCGTCTGTAGAAATACAAGTGTGTCACAGTAGTATATATGCAACATAACCTTATTCTGGTCTTTCTAGGTAGGCTTGATACTAAGTGCCCCACCTACTTTGCTGAAAACTACTCTGGCACCGGCAATCAGCCTCTCAATTTAGACCAAATTCAAAAGGAACAAAGCAGCAAATCTCCAGGGGGCAGAAGAGGACAACACACCAGTGGGGCAAGTGGAAATGGCGCTGAGGTCGTTATGGCTTCATCCTCACAAGGTCCTTTCTAGCATGTGCTACACCCTTGGCCCCAGCTGGCTCTCAGGACTGAAAGAGCTTTAAATAGAAGTGGTTTCTGGTGAACCTTGTCCACACGCTTCTATTTAAAGCTTGAAGAGCTCTCAAGGCAAGCCTGTGCTCTGGATGGTACACCAAGGGAAAGGGGGAAGACGCCTCTTCGTTAAGTAGGAGGGCAGGGAAATAAACAGAGGTCTTTCAGTAAAGTCAGGTTCATGGGAACTCAGCATCAGAACCTTTAGGATTTCTTCCAACATTATTAATACAGATAACAGGTCCTTAAAAAAGTTCTCTGGCTGGAAGTCACATTAGCTTTGAGGTTACAATACAACTGTAGAGACATCTTCATAACATATTCCCCCAACGCCGCCTTTCCCTGTAGCCACCACAAAAATCACCCGGACTGCAATGCAACTGGTATTAGGACAGGGCAGGGAGAGGGAAGCTGCCGCTGGTCAATTAATAGCTGAGATGTGCAGACAGATATAAAATTTTCAGACAAAATTTAGGGGAAAAAACTATGGCTTTAAGGATTAGGATAGACTAGAAATACTGAGAAAATTAAAATACTCTATTTACTTTTTAAATGCTCTTATAAGTGCCATTTTTTTCAGAATATAAAGTCGAATATGCAATATGAAGAGCTTGATGCAATTATAAAATTATCATATTTGACACAGTTAGAAACGTGAAAGCCCACGAAAAACCAAAAAAACCAGGATGGGGAGGGAAAAAAACCCTTTCTGTTCTTAATTCTTTCCCGCCTCCCTAACATGTATATACAGTTGATTTTGTGGGCTTAAGGAATGCCAGGCCTTCAACAATGTTAACATTTACTGGCAGATAAAATGTGGGGCAGAACCAGTATTTTCAGTGCTGCTCATTTTCCCTCCTCCCGACTGACAGTGATGTGAATCGTCGCCCTACCACTATACTGAACGTGGGAATATGGCAGGCCCAACACTAGAACTAAAGAAAATGCTTAGCACACTGAAATGTGCTGTGGAGTCAACTTTATCCAAATAATCACTTTCAAATTGAAACAAAGCCCAGAAGATGTGTTCGGACTACGTGCTCACTATGAAACGCCTGTACGATGGGTCACAGAAGTTTCAAGGTCTGTTATTACCTTGGTTGCCACCAATAAACACTACCTGGAGCTGTGCCAACTAGGGTAAAAGTAAATGCCTGTGAAATCATTTAAAGAAACAACGCCCTATGTGTCACCTAGTTAATGGGAATACCACGGCTACCTGCAACAAAAACCACGTTACGAAATAAGTTCTTTGCACAATGTTGAAATTTTAAGTTAATTAGTAGCCACGATAACATTACTAAAAGTCACATTAGCCATACTTTGCCATAATATATTATCCTAGGAGAAAGGACAAATGAACATATGGCCCAAAGCAGCTCAAATAATCGATCTGATTTATAGTATAGGATAAATATATACTAGTATAGTGTATATCATTTGATTTATACTATAACTCTGTTAAGTATTAAATAACATTCGTTATTCAAATTGTAAAATCACATCTGAAGTCAAATATAGCTTTAATGAGGGGCGCCTGGGTGGCTCAGTCGGTTAAGCATCTCCCTTCAGCTCAGGTCATGATCTCAGGCTCCTGGGATAGAGCCCTGTGTCAGGCTCCCTGCTCAGTGGGACATCTGCTTCTCCCTTTCCCTCTGCCCCTCCCCCTGCTCCTACTCTGCCTCTCTCTCTCAAATTAATTAAAATACACACATATACATATAGCTTTAATGAATCTGAATAATGTAAAAAAGTAATTCTGTTAACTGAAATTCACGTTGATTTGCCTATCAATCTCTTTGAACAATACGAAGTTTGTTTTACTCACCTCTCTAGCCACATTGCTAGTTTTCACTTCCTGTATAACTGTGCCAAAGATGATATAATCAACAATATCCTTTGGGACATTGGTCCGATGTAGCAAACCCCTGAGAGAAGTTCAAAGCAAAAACACATTTCACGCACCAAGACAGTGCCATAGGTCATAAGATAAAACACTGTACTTCTTTTAAAAGGTTAATTATGAATTTAAAAGAGTAGAGACTGTATCTTTTCCTTAATTCAACAAGCATGTGGCACCTTATCAAAGAAGAAATGAATAAATAAGTGATTTAAAAAGTCAACATTTAGGAGCACCAGGGTGGCTCAGTCGGTTGCATGTCCGACTCTTGATTCCAGCTCAGGTCACGATCTCAGGGTTGTGAAATCCAGCCGTGCGCCGGGCTCTGTGATCATCGTGGAATCTGCTCGGCATTCCTTCTCTCCCTCTACTTCTGCTTCTGCCCCTACCCTGCTCATACACGTGCGCGCTCAAAATAAATAAATAAAATCTTTCTTAAAATAAATTAGTAAAAAGTCAACAGTTGATGTTCAATTGGTAGAGAAGTTAAATACAAAGAATCAAAAATAATTTGGAAAAAGATAAGACAGATACATAAACACAGTAATGTTAGTAGGAACCTAAGTTTCAATCAAAAGAGAAAAGAGAGACAGATATAAAATCAAAGAGTTGAAGTAAAGTACCAGGTTTATTAAATTTAAATTTGGAATATCAATATAAACACATGATTTATGTGTGTGTGTGTGTGTGTGTGTGTGTGTGTGTGTGTACTTGTCTGGCTCTGCCCACCAACAGAGACTAGAAGCAATAACACTCCAGTCTCTAGTAGGAATAGAATGAGCACATCTTGAACTCAGACTTGGTTTCTTTTTTCTTTTTTTTTTCTTTTTTGGTGCAAAAATGGTGGTTTTATTAAATTATGGGGACAGAACCCTTGGGCAGAAAGAGCTGCTGTCCCCGGGTTGTCCCCGGGTTGTAAGGGGTGGCTGATTATATACTTGGGAGTTGGGGGAAGGTAAGGAAAAAGGGAGGTTTCAAAAGAAAAGAACTTTCATATGCTGAAGAGAACCTTGTTTTCCCCTCTAGCAAGACATCAACATTAAGATAGTTGGGAGATTCTTGGATGAATTTCACACACACACACACACACACACACACACACACACACGTTTCACCCAGCAGTGGGGGGCTGAGGAGCAGGTTGCAGGGTGTAGAGATAAAATGTGTGAGCTTCAAAAAGAATAATGACTAAGATTAGTTATAACACAATAAATAATATGGGTCGCCTGGCTGGCTCAGTCGGAGGAGCATGCAACTCCTGATCTCGAGGTTGTGAGTTTGAGCCCATGTTGGGCGCAGAGATCACTTAAATAAAATCTTAAAAAACAAAAATAAAACAACACAAAAATTCATGTCTTCATCACTAGAAAAAAAGAGAAAAAAAGAAAGGGAGGGAGGGAGGGAAAGAAGGAAAACTGGTCTTCATAGAAAAATACCAGCCGGGGGCACCTGGGTGGCTCAGCTGGTTGAGCGTCTGCCTTTGGCTCAGGTCGTGATCCCCCCACATCGGGCTCCCTGCTCAGCGGGGAGTCTGCTTCTCCCTCTCCTTCTGTCCCTCCCCCTGCTCGCTGGCTCTCCCACTCTCTCAAGTAAAATCGTAAAAACAAAATACCAGCCAATAAATGCAGGAGGAGTAACAGAATTAGAAAAATCACAAATTTGTGACCTCTAATGTAATAACTGACCCAGGCAAAAACATCAATGAATGCTACAACCACTTGGTGAGAGACTGCTGGGGAACATGGTGCTACCGTATCACTTTACAGATAACTTACTAATTGCAAAACAAAAAATGGTACCTTTAGGAATCAAAAGACCTGGCGGTCTGACCATCATGACTGAGTGGTTAGATTTAGCGTCATACACTATGTGCCTCCTGACATGACAGAATACCATGTGCTTTACCCATAAAGCATCCTTACCGAAACATGTTTAACCCGAATCTAATAAGCAAGCCTCTAGAACTAATTTCCAGTTAATAGGAAATTCAAAAGGGAAGTTAAATATCACCAAGAAGAAACATGCGGAATATGGGACATTCTACGGGAAGGTGGCCTAGACTTTTCAAAAAGTCATTGTCATGTGGGGCGGGGAAGGGGGAGGGAAGAAAACGTTCTAAATCAGAGACTAAAAGAGTCGTATATCCATTTGTAATGTGAACCTCAACTGGGTCCTGATTTGGAGGGAGGAATACTACTCAAAGAAAAGACATTCTTGGAACAATTATGGGGGATTTGACTATGAACTGAACATTAGAAGTAATGGAATCATCTTTATTGTCTTAGCCACAGTAATGACATCGCAGATAGCAGAGAAGATCCTTATTCTCGGGAAATAAACACTGAAGTATTTCAGGCTGAAGTTTCAAGATGTCTGCAACTTACCGTCAAATGCTTCAAACAACATGGACACAACAAATATGGCAAAAGGGTTAACAATGATTAAATCTGGGTAGGAGGTTTTTAGGTTTTCACTGTATTATTCTTTCAATTTTATTGTAGATTTGACCGTTTTTAAAACAAAAAGTTGTGGAAAAACTTGCAAAGCACCAGTCTGGCATCATAATCAGAAATGGCACCAACATCAGAAATAGGAAAACAAGTTGGCTTTAAGGAAAAGATAATTTTTCTTTTTTTAATTTTTATTTTTTTGAGTAGGCTCCACACCCAACACGGGGCTTGAACTCACAACCCTGAGATCAAAAGTCCCATGTTCTACCAATTGAGCCAGCCAGGAGCCCCGATAATTTTTATTTTTGATATGCTATACTTGAAGTGTCTAAGAAAAGAGGTCAAACTCAGAGATTTGGGAGTTCTCCACATAAAAAAATAAAGATTAAGTAGATGAGATTGGTTTTTTTTTTTTAAGGAAAAGCATGTATACAAAGAAATGCAATGCTGTAAGAATTAAAATTTGCCAAATATTTTTAAGAGAAAGCGGAAGAGATTCAGTTTTTTAAAAAGCAGAGAAGAATCATTCCAAAAAGGGAAGGAAAAGCATTAGGGCATAATACTAAGAAATCAAAGGAAGACAGGGTCAAGTACAGCTGACGGGTCAATGCTAGAGAATACAAAGAGACCCAAGCCAGGGAAAAGACTCGTGCATTTAGTGACCACAAAGCCATTAAAAAGAGAAGCTTCCAAGTACGGTTAATGAAGAACAGTAGGAATGGAAATAATTATTATGAGATTAAGGAGACGGATAGTAAGAAAAGAGAAGCAATTGCTGCTTTCATTCATTCCTAAAGTCTGGCAGCAAGAGAAGAAAAAGAACCAGATGGGCAGAAAGGTCAACTGAAAGGGTTTTTCAAACTAGAAAAGATCTGCGGCTGGTTGAAGAGACAGAGGCAAGGCATCAATAAAAAATGAATGAGATAATGCTTTACATGCTACTCCCACTGCAGAAACAGCCACGTATTTTATGACTCTCCTCAAATTACTCATCCATCTCAATCTCATGTAACCACATCTAATTTTATATTCTTACTTGCTTTACACATGAATCTTCAGGTCTCATTCTAGGCTTCTTTCTAGATAAATATTAGCTGTCTAAGATAATCATCAGATAGATAGATATATATTGTATTTACTCTGATCAGTTATACTGGCTAGCTAGCTACAGCACCCCTTAAAGAATACTGTCGTGCCAAGAGATTGTCAAGCCTGCAAAATAAACATTTCTGATACCTACCAGCTGCTTGAATTTGTACTGCACACATGGATGAAAGGAAGCATAAAGAAATCTTGAAAAGGCCAGTAAATATTTGTTTCTCACCACAAAAAAGTTAATATATCCTAGATACGGAAATTCTATTAAACATGTTGTTTCATGTGTAAAAGCTAGAGACAGTACTTTTAATGAAATAAGAACTAAAATAAAACTGCATTTACTTACGAAAGTGCTGCTCTAGCCAAATCATGTGGCATCAGGTCCTTATACCTGGGGAAAGAAAACAAGCAACTTAGGGGCGCCTGGGTGGCACAGCGGTTAAGCTACTGCCTTTGGCTCAGGGCGTGATCCTGGCGTTATGGGATCGAGCCCCACATCAGGCTCCTCCACTGGGAGCCTGCTTCTTCCTCTCCCACTTCCCCCTGCTTATGTTCCCTCTCTCGCTGGCTGTCTCTATCTCTGTCAAATAAATAAATAAAATCTTTATAAAAAAAAAAAAAGAAAAAGAAAACAAGCAACTTAAACTAAAAGCCTAAAACTTTAAAAATGTTTTCATTCTATCTGAAATCCGTAGAGATAACATCTAACACGTGCTGCTGCAAATGTACTGCATTTTGCTATTGAGGACGGTCCACCATTTTCAACGAAGCCACAGTGTGACTACTATTTGTCATCCTTACTAATCTGGCAAGCCTAAACTCCTTCTGAGCTGGCTAAGAATCTAACAAGGACGTGGCCCAGTATCTTCCTTTTCAGCACGACATATGTTACATGCTCTTTAAAACTAAACTCCACCTTTTAAGTCCTCTTTAATTTTTAAAATATGTTATTTATTTTGTAATGCCCAAAGGGACATGCAGGATGTATTAGGACTTAAGAAACTTTTTGAAGTAATCTGAGATTCACGACAGAACTGGAAAAACAGAACAGAGCTCCCGAGTACCGTCTGCCCGGCTCCCCCTAATGCTAATACCCTGTGGCACATGGTGCACTAGTCAACACCAAGAAGTCAGCATTGGCACAAGACTATTCACTAACTGCTGACTTTATCTGGGTCTCACCAGTTTTTTCTACTAATTCCCTTTCTGGTCTGTTCCAAGACCAAATCCATGCCTTTAGTGGTCATGCCTCTGTTTCCTCCAATCTGTGACAGTTTCTCAGCCTTTTCTTGTCCTTTGTGACCTTGGCACATGAAGACTAGGGTCATGGGTTTGGGGGAAGAATACCACAGAGGTAAGTGCCCTTCTCATTGCTTCGTATCAGCACGTACAGGATGGCAAGATGACTTATTACTAGTGATGTTACACTGATCATCCGTCTTCTCCACTATCTTTCCCTTTCTGTACTCAACTTGAGTACGGAAGGAGTCACTAGTCCTGCCCTCACTCAAGGGGAGGAGAATTAAGATCCACTTCCTAGTGGAAGGAATAACAAAGGAGTTGTGGACATATGTTAAAAGCATCACAGTAATTAATAAATATTTGGGGGACAGAGTTTGAGGCTACGCAAATACCTTGTTTCTCAACACTTCCCACCCATTGATTTTAGCATTTAGTTGTAGAATTTGCTTGCAGCAATTACTACCGTGTGTGCTAATGGTGATTTATTGATTCTCCTGGTTCCTTCTACATTTATTAGCTGAAATTCTTTGGTAAAGATGATGTGTCCCTTCTCTCTCATGTATGTATTCATTCAATCACTTATTTATATCGGGTTGGACTCATACAAATATTTATCCTTTGGGTCATGATGTAACACTCTGTAACCACCACTTCAGCATTACTTCTAGAAGAAAATACTCTCTAGATTCTAAACCGTATGTTTAAAAAAGAACGCTTACTGTTTGTGTGTGTGTCCATGTATAAGCATGTAACTTCCACAAACGATGGCACTATACACACTGCTTTGCACCTTGCTCTTTACACTTCATATATCTTCAAGATCTTTCTGTATTAGTACGTAACGATAGGCCTCACTATTTTTAGCAGGTGCCTAACATTCCCCAGTGCATTTCTAAGTTAGTAACTGCTTGTTCAAAATACGAACATCAAAACAACCTAAATGGAACAGAACTATTGTTTTATTTAGTTTGAACCTAGTTACCAAAGTCTATTAGCTTTTGGACAGACTGGGCCTCACTTGGGGGACAGAAAAGGAGAACAAAAGTCTAAGGAGAATAGCAGTTTGGTTCTGGGAAATTATTGTACACACCTAGGATCATCCTGGTTCCATTGACTTGGGGTTGTGCTATGCTGGGATTTGGACCAGCCTATCAATCGCAATTCTGATCATTTCCAGGAAGCAAAGCAATGAATTAAATACCTGTGGGCCCACAGCCTCAGTATTCAAACTTCTGAATAAGCACAGAAACAATGTATGTATTTCCAGACAAGGAAAGCACATCTCTGTTGAAACCAAGGTATCTGGACCCACACCAGGTTTTTAAAATAGGGCTGGTTCAATCTAAAACTACACTAGGCTTATTCATGAGAAAGGAGGGAAAACAAATTTTGCCATATTATTTTACCACTGGCTTGACTTACCCTGTATTGATTTTATAAAAATGCTATCCATTCATTGGTCCACTAACAATAGTATTACCTACTGGGTTACATTTACAAAGACCACTTTTTTTTTTTTTTTTTTGAGACACAGGGAGAGAGAGAGAGAGAGCACGAGCCCGCGGGCACAAGTAGGGAGGACGGTCAGAGAGAGAGGGAGAAGCAGACGCTCCACCAAGGAGGGAGCCCGATGGGGGGCTTGATCCCAGGACCCTGAGATCACAACCTGACCCGAAGGCAGACGCTTAACGATTGAGCCACCCAGGTGCCCTTACAAAGACCACTTTTCAAAGTATCTCAAAAGAAGAAGTAAATAAAGTATGTGGGGTGATGGATGTGTTAATTAATGCGACTGTAGTAATTATTTCACAATGTATACGTATATTAAATCATCACGGTTATAAAAATTTAAAAATCATGTTGTACAACCTAAATACATACAATTTTTATTTGCCAATCATACCTGAATAAAGCTGGGGGAAAAACAGAAAAAAAGAAGAGCACAATCATTTCATACTTACGAAGTGCCTGACTGCAAAAACGGAATGCGAACGCCGTCCACCACCACGATATTCCGCATGTTGGGTTTCGCTAAGGTTTTCTTTGATTTGGTCTGGGCGGCTTTAAGATAAAGTTCAAAAAACCGTTAATTCAAATATACGAAATCAGATGACTTTTTACATTTTTAAAGTCAAACATTCTAAGCAGAATTACCTCATTCAACGCCAAGCTGCATTTGCCATTTACCAAACCTCTTCAATTAAAAAAAAAAATGCTACGAAATGGACTAGCATTTACAAGTTTCCAAACAATAAATTTAAGGTAAATACAGAGATTATACCTAATGATGAGGGTATTCATACCATTAAGAAAACCGTCTCTTTTTACCAAAAGTTTGACAATCTATCATATTGAAAACAACCAACATGACACATGTCTGTCCTTAATATTAGAAGTCAAAGGGCACCTGCCTGGCTTGGTCAGTAGAGCATGTGAATCTTGATCTCTGGGTTGTAAGTTCGAGCCCCGTGTTGGGTGTAGAAAAAAAATAAAAATCTGGGGTACCTGGGTGGCTCAGTTAGTTAAGCACCTGCCTTCAGCTCAGGTCATGATCCCAGGGCTCTGGGATCAAGCCCCACGTCAGGCTCCCTGCTCAGCGGGGAGACTGCTTCTCCCTCTCTGTCTTCTGCTCTCCCTGCTTGCGCGTGTGTGCACGCTCGCTCGTGCTCTCTCTCTCTCACATGCATGCACTCTAATAGATAAATAAAATCTTTAAAAAATAAAATCTTAAAAAGAAGAAAAAATTCCAATAGTTGATACTTAACTCTTCACATAGCTTAGTATTCTTGTGTTTTCATGTAGAAACAAAAGCCATCTGGTTGGTGTCTACTGCCATTCTGCAAAAACCTAGAACGCTTCCTAATTCTGTTTGACTCAATTTGTCTACTTTCTAACATGAAAAGAGCAACCTTTGTGCCAGTATAGGACTGGCACAAAAACAGACTCAGGTCAATGGAACAGAATAGAGAGCCCAGAATTAAACCCACGCTTATATGGTCAATTAATCTATGACAAAAGAGGCGAGAATATACAACGGGGAAAAACAGTCTCTTAAACAAATGGTGCTGGAAATTGGACAGTTACATGTAAAAGAATGAAACTGGATCACTTTCTTCCAGCATACACCAAAATAAACTCAAAATTGGTTAAAGACCTAAATATGAGCCTGAAACTATAAAGCTCCTAGAAGAGAGCACAGGCAATAATTTCTCTGACATCAGCTATACCAGTAATCTTTCTAGATGTCTCCCGAGGCAAGGGAAACAAAAGCAAAAATAAACTAATGGGACAAAACAAAAAGCTTTTACGCAGCAAAGGAAACCATCAACAAAACGACAAGGCAGGGGGGCCTGGGTGGCCCAGTCGGTTAAGCATCTGACTCTTGGTTTCAGCTCAGTTAATGATCTTGGGGTCGTGACACTGCACCCCATATCAGGCTCCTCCCATTCAGCTCGGAATCAGCTTTAGATTCTCTCTCCCCCTCTGCCCCCTTCCCCCTACTTGCATGCTCTCTCAAGAAAAAAAAAAAAAGGCAAAATATATAAAGAACTTACACAACTCAACACCAAAAAACCCCCAATAATCTGATTACAAATGCGCAGAGAGCCTGAACAGGTATTTTTTCCAAAGAAGACATACAAATGGCCAACAGACACATGAAAAGATGCATTAACACCACTAATCAACAGGCAAATGCAAATCAAAACGACAATGAGATTTCACCTTATACCTGTCAGAATGGCTAAAATAAAAAAGATAAGAAATAACAAGTATTAATGAGGATGTGGAGAAAAAGGAGCCTTTATTCACTGTTGGGGGAAATCCAAATTGGTGCAGCTACTGCGGAAGACAGTATGGAGGTTCCTCAAAAAATTAAAAATAGAAAATACCATAACAATCTAGTAATTCCACTACTGGGTATTTACCCAAAGAATATGAAAACACTAATTCAAACGGATAATACGCACTCCTATATTTATTGCAGCAGTATTTACAATAGCCAAGGTATGGAAGCAACCCAAGCGCCTACCCATAAATGAATGGAGAAGATGTGTGTATACACACAATGGAGTATTAAAAAAAAAAAAGAATGAGATCTTGGCATCTGCAACATGGATGAGCCTAGAGGGTATAATGCTAAGTGAAAGAAGTCAGAGAATGACAAATACCACGTGATTTCACTCATATGTAGAATTCAAGAAACAAAACAAATGAACAAAGAAAAAAAAGAGAGAAAAAACCCCCAGACTCTTAATTAAGAGAACAAACTAGTGGTTGCCAGAGGGGAGGTAGGTGGGGGGAGAGGTGGTGAAACAGGTGAAGGGGATCAAGCGTACACTTATCTTGATGAGCACTCAGTCATGTACAGAACTGCTGAGCCATTACATTGTACACCTGAAACCAGTAACACTGTGTGTTAATTATACTTCAATAAAAAAGAACAACCTTTCTCTAATTTTTTAATTAAAAAGGGAAAACATGAATATATGCTTGTGGCAGAAAAACAACAACAACAAAAAACAAAAACAAAAACTAAACTAAAAATATGGAGAGTAAAAACTAAAGTTCTCTTTTTTTTTTTTTTTAAGATTTTATTTATTTATTCGACAAAGATAGAGACAGCCAGCGAGAGAGGGAACACAAGCAGGGTGAGCGGGAGAGGAAGAAGCAGGCTCATAGCGGAGGAGCCTGATGTGGGGCTCGATCCCAGAACGCCGGGATCACGCCCTGAGCCGAAGGCAGATGCTTAACCGCTGTGCCACCCAGGCGCCCCTAAAGTTCTCTCTTGATGTCCTCCCCTGCCATATTATTTTGTTTGGGTTAGATACTGTTAATTTGGTGTATATACTTTCAAACTTTTTTTCTTTTAATTCACGTACATGCATACGCTTACGTGTTAGGTATATTTTTCTGACCTTACCACACCTACTAATATCATAAAGAACTATTTATGATAAATATCCCTGATCAACTTGAAGAAAATAATAGTCAAAGGTAGGAGTCACGATAAAATGGGGTACATAGATTTCCCCGGCAGCTGTAATGGAGATGATCTGGTGAAGGATTTAAAGGCACAGGAGTATAAGCAAGCGGACTGTGGCAAACCCAAGCATGTGGGCTAAAAGCCAGGATAAAGGCAGCATCAGTGTGAATGCAAAGAAATGGCCCAATACAAGGGATTTTATAAAGGAAGATGCGGTATCCTGGTGACCAATCAGAAATGGAAAGAAAGGGGGCGCCTGGGTGGCACAGTGGTTAAGTGTCTGCCTTCGGCTCAGGGCGTGATCCCGGCGTTGTGGGATCAAGCCCCACATCGGGCTCCTCCGCTGGGAGCCTGCTTCTTCCTCTCCCACTCCCCCTGCCTGTGTTCCCTCTCTCGCTGACTGTCTCTATCTCTGTCAAATAAATAAATAAAATCTTAAAAAAAAAAAAAAAAGAAATGGAAAGAAAGGAAAACAGGATTATAAAGGAAGCTTTCGAGATTAAGAAAACCTAACCATTCTGTACAGAGTCAGTACTAGTTTGGGAAGAAAGAGGACTTCACTTTTAAACATGCTAACTTTGAAGTGATGGAGAGATACCCAGGTGGATATGTCCATTTGACAGGTAAAGCTCTAAAGAGAAGTGACGTACAGACAGGACAGCCAAAAGATATTTGCAGTTTAGAAGGAGGAGAAAAACAGAGACAGATTTTATAGTGCCTGCTCACCCATTACACCCTCTAAAGGGAGCTGCTCTGCTTAGAGTCCCTGCCAAGGGGCAGCCACAGACACCATGTCCCTAAGCCCACAGCCAAAGCTAATTAGATTCCAGGTGCGTACTGGACCACCAAGAGTCAATCCATAGAGTGGCCAGCCGGTAACCCGTGTCATCTACCGAAAGCGATAAGCAATGCCAGTCAGACTCTCTCTCTTAAGAATCTACACAAAGAAGCATAAAGAAAAACACTAATTAGTTGAAGCTAAAAGGAAGCCATGAAGAAAAACCAGGGTACTGGTAAACTGAGGTCACTTGTAAGCCAGTTATGCAGCAGCAAAAAGCTTCAGTGAGCAAAGAAGCCAGCACGAAGAGTGAAGGATATAAAGAGAGAAGTAGCAAAGTCAGGAAAGCGACATACTATCTGGCCATGAGAAAGACAAAGTAGCCGGCCTCTAGGGCTGCCTGGTTCCTAACACCTCCCCAGCTGTAGTACACTCCAGCCCTCCTACCCTTCACTTGAGCGGGTCCATTACTCACAATTAAAGACACGTGGCTTTGTGACCGCCCTACAGTCAGAGGGCAGAGAGAAGATGTGCGACAGAAGGTAAACTTGAGAGGCAGCAGGAGAGTCAGAAGAGAACAGTGCATGACAGCAAAAGCAGGAGAGTATCAAGGAGCACAAGATGGTCAAATGTTTCAATCCTCAAGGAGAATGAGGACTGGAAAGAGGCCACTGAATTAAAAGATTTGCAGATTACTCATGACTGACCTTGGAGAGAATAAAGCAATAAGGGGAAGTCAGATGACATGCCATCATGTCATTGCACTGACCTCATGTCCCTTTTATGTACTGACAGATAAAATACAAATTCCTGACTCTTCTAATGAATTCCCTCCTCTACTAGGTTCCACCTTAACCATCCCAAAGAATTTCCCCCTCCTCAACATGTAGTAAGATGAGCAAGCCCCCAGTCCCTCACACTACTCATTTGCTCATTTCGACGTCCCTGCCTTTATTCATCTACCCTCCCATCTGAGTGGCCTCTTCTGTCCATCTAATTCTTACTTACCCTGCAAGGCCTAGTTCACATTCCACCTCCTAGTAAAGCCTTCCCTGGTAACTACGGTTACCTGTAGTTCCTGCCTCTGAACTTCTGTGGCAACCTCTGGGGCAAAAACTGGCTATTCTAAACAATTTAGCATATTATAAAGTAATTAATGCTGCAAGCCACATTTAAAAATAATATTCATTATTCATTATTCATTATGTAGTGAACAGTCACCCAAAGGACTCTCATTCTGTTTCTTGTGCACACTGGCTGCTACCCACATCAGAATTTTCTCAAAGGCTCTTTTTTATGTATTCCATAGTATATGGGCACACAATACCAATGTCTTACAACTATCTGAGTTGGGAGTTAAAATATCTGGGTTCTAGTCCCTGCCCTACCAAAACTTCATTATTTGCTGGACTAGATGACCTCCTCCCAACAGCAAAACCTAGAATTCTATGGCTGATATACATTCTATATTTTACACATACAATTAAAGTCAAAGCAGATAAAATATGTGTCATTTATTATCCCAGTGGGAGGGGTGTATATGTGTGTGTGTGTGTGTGTGTGTGTGTGTGTGTGTGTTTATAAAGACAAAGATACATAACAAATAGATATATAACCATGGAATCAGTCAAAATTTCCATCAGACACTTAAGTCCACCTAAATACTGAAAATCACATCAAGAAATTCTGCTATCGGGGCGCCTGGGTGGCACAGCGGTTAAGCGTCTGCCTTCGGCTCAGGGCGCGATCCTGGCGTTGTGGGATCGAGCCCCACATCAGGCTCCTCCGCTATGAGCCTGCTTCTTCCTCTCCCACTCCCCCTGCTTGTGTTCCCTCTCTCGTTGACTGTCTCTATCTCTGTCGAATACATAAATAAAATCTTTTAAAAAAAAAGATTAAAAAAAAAAAAAAAGAAATTCTGCTATCCCTCTATTCTAAGTCCTTCATCCTAAGAGTTCTGTCAAGCAGGGACATTCACATGAGCTTCAAGAGGAATATGTTATAAAATTACTGCAACCTAAAACCTGTTCAGCATAAGCCTGCTCCCTCCCCACAAAGTAGTTGGTCACATTCCTTTGTCTTATCATGTGCTTTCTCGTATACAATCTCTAGCAGTGCTAACACAAATCACTGTTAGACTACCAGGGATATAAAAAGGCTCCAGTCTCACAAGGGCTTACAGTATAGCTGAGGAGACAGAAACACAAGAACAATTAAAGAATAGTATAAAGAAAAATGCTCTAAATGCCAGATGAACGTTCTCCCTCTGTTGGTATTCAGTTTGACCTTTTCCCAGTTGTCAAGAATCAGGTCCATTTGTGTGCAAGCAAAAGCATGAGGGCAAACATCTGAATTAGGGAAAAGGTAAATGAGACAAAAAGGAATTATTCTTCATGAAGCTAAGAAAAATCCATATCCTAGCTAGAATTTAGAGGCCAGAAGCAATATAATTGTTACATAACAACAGGAAACTTCACTACGTGGGATTAGGTAATAGACCTCTAACAATATACTATATGTAAAATATAAAAATATCATCTTACACTCCTATTGGGTTTAGTTTTCAAAGTGCTTTGAGATATCTTCATAACTTGAGGACAACAAGCCTAGAATTATTCTTTTTTGGACAAAGAAATTAGAACACAGGGAAGTAAAGTGACCAGTTCAAGGCTACAGTGCCCAGAAAGAGACAGAACGGGAAAAAAGAAGAGGTCTTCTGAATTCCGGTGAAGTGCTTTTCTATCAAACTATTATCCAAGTAGAAATAACATAATAAAACCAAAATCATAAGTCAGAGGTCACACTGGAGGACCTGGGCAAAGAGAATAATGGTATGAACACGTCAGAGTGTTTTTAGCTCTGACCAGTGAAGATACATACCTACAATGGGTATAGGTTACCTATGCTGGGTTTACCAAGTCTATAAGACCGTATAAAATCAACACATTTCCCCACTTTTTCATTTCATATTGACTAAATAACATTCTCTTATTTTTTCTAAAGATCTTATTTATTTGAGAGAAGCAGAGGGAGAGAGAGCAAGCGAGCACAAGCAGGCGGTACGGCAGAGGGGGAAGGAGAAGCAGACTCCCCGCTGACAAGAGAGGCTGATATGGGGATTGATCCCAGGACCCCAGGATCGTGACCTGAGCCGAAGGCAGACACTTAACTGACTGAGCCACCCAGGCGCTCCCAACAACATTCTTTTATTTACTAGTTCTCCAGTCACCCACATTTCAGGAATGGGTCTTTCTTATATATGTTCATTATTAGAGAAGCCTATCACAAGGTGCAAATCTAAAAATTTGACTTTGCCTCAAAAATGTCTGTATGGTAATCATCTCCAGGACTGACAGCTGAATAAACTGGCCAGCAAGGTTCACAGAACTGCCAGGATTCCAGCAGCAGCCTCCTGTCAACCCCACACCATGCAACATCGTCACCGGTTAGCTCTATATTGTTTTAATTTGAAGGCAATAGTGATGTTCCCGTTACTTATAAAAAAGGGAGAATGTGCAAATTAGTCTTGGTTTTTATTCAGAATTCACAGATCTAGAATCTAACATTTAAACCAGAAATGTTTATTTTATAAATTACTGTACCTGGGGCAGCTCGTAGCTGGGAGGAACAGCTCAGAGGTCTTACAGCTGGAAGATAAAATAAATTGTTTACAAAAAGCAGTACAATTCAATGCCTGTGTAAGATGCTTATAAATCTAAATCTCATTCTAAAAAAAGAAAGAAGAAATTAAACTTACAAAATTGGAGGGCCCATTTTGATGTATTGGGAAGATTTTTAAATGTGTAAGTCAAGATGGAAGTCATTCTGAAATCTGAAAAGAGAACAAAAATATATCCTGGGTTATTTGAACAATTTGTGGCTTATAGTCTATGATCTCGGATAATCTTATCCATGGTTAACTATAAAGTACTTTAAATTTAACGTATTATCAACTAACTATCCTTCCTCTAATAATAGTCTTATAGCTACACTGACATGGCTTCCATAGTGTGCAAATGACAATTTTAAGCATTACTATACTCTTATGTAAGAGATTAGAAAACTGAAGCATACAGGGATTGAGTGACCTGTCCAAAGATCCACAGCTAATAAAAGGCAGAGCTGGGATCTGAAGCCAGTCAGTCTAGCTCCAGAGCGTATGTCCTTCTCTAGGGCCAAAGGAGTAGAGAGGTTGCTGGACATGACCATGAAGCCACCAACGTTAATTTGCTGACTCTGAAGGCTGTATTGTGATTAGTGCCTTGTGCACGTTCATATGTGGGTGAATGTACACTAAAGTATTCAGGGGTGGTGTAGTTGCTAGCAACTTACTTCCAAATGCTGTAAGAAAAAAAAAAGTTTGTGTATTGCACTTGCTACTTTTTAAGAATTTTCTTTATTTAAGAGAGTGCGAGCTAGAAGGAGAGGGAGTGGGAGAATGAATCTGAAGCAGACTCCACACTGAGCATAGAGCCTGATGGGGGGGCTCAATCTCAGATCCCAAAATCATGACCTGAGCTGAAACCAAGAGTTGGCTGCTTAAATGACTGAGCCACCCAGGCCCCCCCCACTTGCTACTTTTTAATTAGCTTCCTATTATTTCAAAAGAATTTTAAAAATATTAAAACCCTACATATTAAAAAAATATTTAAAATATATTAGCCGCTCCCCTAAATTCTTAAAAAATGAATTCTTACAAATCAGTAAGGAAAAAAATGGGCCAAGGACATGAACACACTGTTCATAGAAATGGAAATACCGAACGGCTCTTAGATATATGAAAAGAAGTTCAATCTCATTCCTAAAAGAAATGCAATCGAAACCACACAGAGAGATACAGTATTTGACCTGTGATATTGGCAAAGACTGGAAGGTCTGATGTACTGTGTGCTAATATGCACAAACATACAGCTGCTGAGAGGCCAAGCTGGAGAAATCCCTATGGAGGGCAACTTGGCAATTAACTGTCAAAACTATAACTGCATCAAATTTTTGATCCAGCAATTCTACTTCCAGTTCCAGGATGTTACTGATGCACATGGGACATCATGCATGTCACCACAGTTTGTAACAGCAAAATATCAGAAGAATAAATAATAGGGAATTGGTTACGAAAACCACACTAACCACCCAAAGAAATACTATGCAGCTATGAAAGATAAGGAAATGGTTATGTACCAATATGGAACCATGTTAACCTGTATTAAGTGAAAAAAGCAAGGTGTAAAATAGTGTATAGCTACTACTGTTCATGTCAAAAAGAGGAAAAATAATATATATATTTCCTGGTATCTATATCAAATACCCCTGAAAGTAGAAATAAGACGTTAAAAAGGAAGAAAACTGATTAACTAGAGGATAGGGTGTAAGGAAGACTTGTCATTGTCCATCTTTTATAATTTCTTAATTTTGAAATATGTTTTAACTTAAAAAAAAAAAGGTAAGAATAAGCTGGTGAAATTTGCCTATGAAGGCTGTGGTAGCCAGTCCCCAAGATGGCCCCCAATAATCTCCACCTTTTGGTATTCATACCCTTGTATAGTCGCCCCCAACACTGTACCACAGTTGGTCTGTGTAAACAAAATATGTCAGAAGTGATGGTATGTCACTTCTGAGATTAAGCTATAAGGAACACCGGAGCTTTGCTCTTATTCTTTCTCTTCAATCACTCACTCACTCTAGGGGAAGCCAGCTGGCACATCTCTAACAGCCCTATGAAGTGATTCACATGGTGAGGACTGCCACCTCCTGCCAACAGTCACCTGAACTTGGAAGTGGATCCTCAAGCACAGGCAAGGTCTCAGATGATGACTGCCCTGGCCAACATTCTGACTGACCTCATGAGAAATTAAGTCAGAACCCAACTAAGTCAACCCCAGAAGCTGTATGAGATAAATTTTTATTGTTTTGGTCTGCTAAATTTTGGGGTAATTCGTACACAAATACAACAGTTAATATAAAAGCCTTAAAAAGATAGATAGTATAGGGGCGCCTGGGTGGCTCAGTCGGTTGGGCATCTGCCTTCAGCTCAGGTCATGATCTCAGGGTCATGGGCTCAAGCCCCACATTGGCTCTCTGTTGAGCAGGGAGTCTGCTTCTCCCTCTTACTCTCTCCCAAATAAATGAACCGAATCTTTGAAAAAAAGTAGATAATATAAAAGTCTTGTTTAACTTCTCTTGGGTCTTTATAGACTAAAAAGAGGATGCCCTAGGACCTTAAAAAAAAAAGAAAATCACATTTTCCCAAATATGTGGTTTGAGAAGAGTTGAAGGAATCCAAACTCTAGGCTCACCAGCCTGGGGATATTCAAAAGACTCCCAATGGGCTCCACACTCAGCATGGAGTCTGCTTGGGACACACTCTCTCTGCCCCTTCTGCTGTCCCTCTCTCTCTAAAATAAATAAATCTTAAAAAAAAAAAAAAAAGATTCTCTCCCTCTCAAAAAAAAGATATTTCAAATAAGTGGGGAAAAGAATTATTCACCGAATTTGTTGGGGAAATGGCTAATCATCTGGAAAAAACCTTAGGTCCATAACTCATACACGTACAAATCAATTCCAGATGTGATTAATCATATATATATATATGATTATATATATATTATATATATATAATATATATATAAAACTATAAAAGCACTAGAAAAGGGTATTGGAGAATATTTTTATAGTGCTATACAGGGAAAGGTTTCCAACATATGGCACAAAACCCAGAGGTCATAAAGGAAAAGAGTAAATAATGGCTCTAATTAGATAAACACGTAAAATATCTACACAGCAAAAGATACTAAAATAAAGTTAAAAGGCAAACAACAGATTCAGAGAAAATATTTGTAAAACGTGTAACAAAGGGTTAATATCCATAACCCATAAAGAACTATTACAAATTATAGCAAAAAGAGAAACAATCTATAATGGAATCTGTGGTTTTCACCCAAATATCCATTTGACTCCATTATGCAATTGCTATATGTAGTTTACATGTGATTGAATCCAGCCCAACTCCAGGCTTTAAACCAATCAGAATAATTTCATTCTCTTTGCCAAGGTCATTGGTTCAGGTAACCGAGGCCTAAAACAACGGTGCATGGTATTGATTGATTTAGGGATAATAATTAGGTCAGTCTGACATTCCAGTCAGTATTCTGCCTGGAATTCTGGAACATAAATCTTTCCTTCTGAGGCTTGGCACAACTACCACAGTTTGCAAACATGGAAAAAGCTAGTCTAAGCATACAGCTGATCGATCCCAAAGGAGGACAGAGCTGAGAATTTCCGAAAAGGAAACTAGGGCCCTAACTGAATCATACCCGAAACCCATCCTCCCTTTGTGCTTTCCAGTTGGTAGACAATAAATCCCCTTGAACAAGACAATTTGAGTTGAATTTTGTTATTTGCAACTAAAAGGCTCCTTAGTGATACATGACTAAAAGAGGAAAAGCAAATGAGCAATTCACAGACATATGTGTCAAATAAACAAAATTTTAAATGTTCAACCTAACAATAAAAACTTTTTTTTAATTAAAACAAGGTATCCCTATGGGGTTGTAAAATTGGCAAAAATTAACAACATGGTTAACACATAATTCTAGTAAGAATGGATTTAGGCACTTCCATATACAGTTGATAAAAGTGTAAACTGCTAAGGTTTTGGAAGGCAATTGTTAGTTACCTAATAAAATTTAAATTGTGAAATTCTGAGCCCAGTAATTCCTCTAATTGGTCTTTAACCGATAGAAATACTCGAGATATATGTCTAGCATACATAGATCTCTGGCCTATAGAAATATTCAAACTGTTCACTGCACACTGGAACTCATCTAAATGCACCCCAGTAGGAAATGGTTAAATAAATCACAGTACAAACATACCATGGAACACTGTGCAGCAGTTTGGAAAGAAAAATGAAAAACACGATATACATGTACATACTAACATAGAAAGATGTCCGCAATATACATTAAGTGAAAAAGCAAACTGCAGAATAATATGTATAGTAAGACACCATTTTTATGACAGAAGGAAAAACAAAGTCCATAAAGCTAAGAGTCTATGTATGGAAGGAATAAAGAGGAGCTTTCATTTTATATTCTTCTATCTTCTCAAAAAAATTGTTACAATGAGCATTTTATTTTTTAGGTACAGTGTAATTCTAGTTTCATTTAAAATCTACATATTAATATATAAATATATAAATGTATACAAATGCATAAAAAACGTCCAGAAAAATACATAGCAAAATGTTTCTGTTGTTTTTTTTTTTAAGCAAAATGTTAATAGTAGTTATCTCTGGGTGGTGGAATTATAGGTGTATTTATTTTCTTCTCTGTAGTTTCTGAAAAATAATATTAATTCAATAATTAATTAAAAATACGTTTCAAAAGAAAGAGAGACTAAGCAAACTATCCTATGGGAGGGCTGACCTTTATTGTCATTTTTAGGAAATAGACCTTTTTGACTCAAGGATTTAGGAAGCATGGAAACTCGAGCAGAGTAGGCTGGAGTAAGCTGTGGAACTACAGAAAGACGCATGAAGTTCAGGCACTTGGCAGTAAGGGAAAGGAAGGTGCTAGGCAAGTAATGAAAGCAAAATGGGGGGTGCCTGGGTTGGTTCAGTTAAGCGTCTGCCTTAGGCTCAGGTCATGACTCAGGATCCTGGCATCAAGCTCCACATCCGGCTACCTGCTCACCCAGGAGACTGCTTCTCCATCTCCCTCTGCCCCCACCCCAGCTCATGCTCACTCTCTCTCTCATAAATAAATACAATCTTAAAAAAAAAAAAAAGCAAAATGGAGTGGCTTAAGAGCTCACTGTTAACACTATCATTAAGACACAATATAATGGAAGGGCACAGAGTCTAAAACCAGACTGTCTAAATCCAAATCCTGGCTCCACCCTAGTTTTATGATTAAATTCTTTCTGTCTTAAAGTAAGATGTAGATAATTCATCTGTAAAATGTAGATAATCCCAATACCTATCTTGCAGGGTTGCTGTGAGAAATAATTAAATTAATACACACAAAGCACTTAGTACAATGCCTGATACATAGCAAGGGTCATACATGTTTGCTATTAATATTACTGGGTAGTGGTATAAATGTACCTAGTTCCCCTCTATGTAACATGCTACAATAAGAAGCCTAACATTTCTGCCCTGATGGAGCTTCTGATTTCGTTGAGAGTGCGAGGAACAAGAGTGAGCCAAAAGAGGGTGGCCTTTAGCTAACGAAAGTTTTTACACTTTTAAAGAGTTGTAGAAAACAAAACAAAGAACATATGAGATTTGCAAAACCGAAACTATCTGGCCCTTAAAAAAATTTACTACCCCTTATCTAAATAGTAAGCACTAAATGGAATTATATGCATGAGAGCATTATGAGAGCAGAAGGCAAGCTTTATAACTGAAAAATCTTATGAGTTGGGAGGGCCTCTAGAGATCAAGAATCCTTTTTGCTAATTAACGTTATTTCGTTTGGAATCAACCGCATTATTCAAGGACTCGAACCCATCTTTCAATACAAAACCAGCTATTATGCAATGCAGAGTTCGTGACTAGAAGTTAAGAGACGTAAGCTGTATTCCTATTTCCACCACCTGTGACCACAGATAAACCCACTCACGCTGATTCGTGGGCTTCACCTATAAAGTGAAAGGGATGAATCACCAGATGATTAGCAGATCCCTTCTAGGTTAGAAAATCCTCTGGAACATTAAGTCCCCCACTAGGATGGAGAACTACCTCAACTTCTTCCACACTCCAGGCCCGAAAGAGTCACGTGACGAGTCCCAGCCCAGTAGCAGGGAAGGGGTAATCTCAACTCCCCGTTCTAAACGTTGATAGCCTCTAACCTGGCTACAAGCAAAACAGGTGAAACAAAAACACTGCAATGTAGCCCAGCGTTTTATGCCGACACACACACGAGCAAACAGTTCGTTAACCTGAGGTGATAAATTAAAAGACACCTCTGCTCAGACCTACACACATAAGGCTACTCCAAGTTACTGCCCCAATCGCATTGGTCCTGGAGACCCCGTCCTTCGGGGGCCTCCTTCTGCTCCCTGGAACTCCATTCCCCGCGGGGAAGGGAGGCGGCCGCGGGCACTGGCGCAGAAGATGGAAAGGAACTGCGGCTGTCGTTGTGGGGAAAGGCCAGGCGGAAAGCCAAGCTCATGCTCCATCTCACCTTAGCTCCGTCCTCTTGAACTCCCGCTGCGGACACGGAAAGATCGGAGTCAGGGCCGGGAATAGACGTGACCAAGGGGCGGGTCCTGCCCCAAAGGACCCCCCCCTTCACTCCCGCCCCCGAACTCCGCAGGCTGCCCACCGGCCGCCTGTCTCAAAAACCGGGCACTTCGCCTCCTCCTCTATGGACCTCCTTCCATCTTATGGAGAAAGCGGCCCCTCGGCCCCGTTAGACGGAAGGGAACAGCATGGCAAGGAGCCAGAGGCAACTCGGCACAGGAGTTTTAGTCAGGCAGTACATCGGACACCTAGCTGGGGCCAGGCTGAGGCAGAAAAGTCCTCCGCACGGCAGCCCCCATCTGAGCGCTTTCCACTTTCGTCCTCTTCAACTCAAGATGGTGGCCTCCCGGGCGATCGGCAGTCTCAGCCGCGCCACTGCCTCCAGGATGCTCCGCTGCCCAGGTGAGGCCTGGCTGGAAGCGCCCCGCAGCCCCGGGCAGAACTCTTGGAGAGCCTGAGGTAGCCCCGGAGCCGCGTCTCCCTTTTCGCTGTCGTCTCCCCGCCCCGCCGGGAACACAGCCCTGAACGGGGGAAAGGATGCCCCCCTTGGACCCAGTCTCCTGTGTTCTTGCGCAGACTGACACTTCCTGTCTCACTGCCCCCGAGTCCTGCAGCGATTTCAGGCTCTGTAGCTCCTAACGTTTCTGAGTCCTGTCTAGCACTTTCCGCAAGTCTCCCCGTCGCACTTCTGGCGTCACGCCCCTCGTATTTTATTCTATGATGACCTCGTACGTGTCCCTACTAGTCCAGGGGACAATCCAGTCTGTCACATCTTTGTGGCTCCACAGCACCTTACTCGTAACAGGAGCGGTCTTAAAACCTTCTTAGGTGGAATTAACCAGCCTTGCGAATTACTGCTACTCCCAGCTCCTTTCCCCAAAAACCGTTTTGGGGTTTACCACATTTCAATAAGGAGCTCGACTGTTACAGTTCCGGTAATCCCAGTGTGAATGTATAGTATGTTACATTTCAAGGGGAGGTTCTGCAAATTGCTAGAAGGATATTTTGTTAAATACACAAATAGTGCTTGTCCTATCTGTGGACACTGGGGGCAGGGTGATGGGGAAAAAGATAAGCAAATAACCTGTACCTTAAGGGATAAAATGTTAAATAATTTTAAAAACTAATCTAATTTTGTTTCTGACGATACCCGGTTAGGTTTGCATTAGTTGTGTTATCTTTTTCTCTTCAAACTGGCAGTGAAAGGGTTAAAATGGGTGATTATGGAAAATCGAGCATTTTCCTCCGATCTCAAATCTGTAAGGTGAAATGTAACTTTTTATTGCCTGTTACACTTAATACTGGCTGCTAATTCGACTTTTAATTTGTAATATGTCTTTCTCCTGAACCACGGTAGCTGGTAGCTGGAGTCGCTGTAAGGGATTAATTTTGGATTCAGACTTTTTCTGAATCTCAACCAATATTTTTAGTTTCCACAGGACTGCTTTGTGTGTGTGTGTGTGTGTGTGTGTGTGTGTGTATACCAATCATAATATTACAAAAAAATTGAAATGTAAAGACTGGGTAAGGGTTAAGAAAAAAGTCACCCATTCTCTCACTGTTAGCATTTGGTCATTTTACCTTAAATTTGGTTTATGTTTTCCACATTTATGGTTTAAGGCTTTATGAAGATCAGGTGTGTATATTTGAACTTGCCTATGTATTGGTTTTAAGGTACTTCTTACGGATTAGCAGCTGGTGTAACACTGAGCTGGTAGTCAGGTCATGTGGGTTTCTGGTCACCTAAACTAGCTGTGTAACTTTGAACAAATACCTTAGTCTAACTGAGCTTTATTTTCCTCATCTGTAGAATGAATGAGACTTTGGATTTTCTTAGACACGAGAAATCGCATGAAAGAGCAATTCAAAGCATTAAATTTGGAGTCTGACTTTGGGGCTTGAATTTGGCTCAGTCTTTTACTCTCTGGTGACCTTGGACAATTAATTTCTTCACTTTTCTTGTTTGCAAAATGGGGAATGATACCTTTGTGAACTTCAAAGGAGTTATCCTAAGTTTAAAGCAATTTTTCATGGACTAAATGCTCAGTACATGCTGCTTTTAACTCTTTCCTGCCCTGAAGAACTGATTCTATGGATCTGAGAATTTGTTTAAATAATTTTTACATTTTCTATGTGTATTAACAAGCTTAGCTTTTCCTTATTTTTTGTACAGAAATATATATACACATGTAAATGTATATATATTGCATTGTTTTCACCAATAAGAATATATGGCTTATAGTTATTGCCCCTTTGAATAACAGTTTATGAATTTTGAAAACATGTCTAGAAAGTGAATTCAAAATTACCTGTATGCCTGGATTGCCATTTAGATTCAACATATTGGTCTTTCACCCAGAAAGTCTGTGCCAGGGCCAAAGTTTAATGAGATTATGACGTTTACTGATGGATGGGTAAATTCTCTTGAAACTGATTTGTCATCTTCAAAGTTCAAACCCATTCCTCCCCCACATAATGCTGTAATTCTGAATATGACTGTGAAATGACAGTCACAACTTAACCAAGATATCTTGTTTAATTCCCACTCCTAAATCTAAATTTCTAATTATGTAAGTGGTAAAATAATTTCACAGGAAATGAATTAGAGGCAAATACTGTAGTAAGTGACGTGTATTTGAATTTGACTCACTTCCTTAATCCTGTCTCTTCCCCCAGAGTTGAATATTGAGAAAAGTTGCTCTTTGTTACAACCAAAGTAACATTCTCATATTTGAAATTTGTGTCAGCATAATCCAGCTCTCTCGGCTGCTATAGTTTTAGGTCTTGTAGGTATCTTCTTGAGTCAAATTACCAAAATGATTAAGAAGTAGGACAAAGGTTTCTTTTTTTGCTGGCACAGTTGATCTAGGCCAAAGTTCACCTAGCTGCTCCCAACTAAACTGTCCAGATTACATAATGGGTAAGGCTAGATTTCAAAAGCAAAGCTACCTTGTGCCTACCAACTTGATTATTTGCGGTTTCAATTCATTTCAAGATATGTCTGTACAGCTACTGATTTTCTCTTCTTTTTGTCTCTGTTGGTTTAGAGGAAGTTTTGTGTGTGTGAATATGGATGTGTGTGTTTGTGCAGCAAAGGTAGATTAGTGGTAAGAGTTTAAAATGGTTTGAACCATAACCTAACAAACACCAACCTGCTGTCCAAATTGTTGGCCTTTAAAAGTACAACCCGTGCCCGAGCTCTCGTACCTGCTCTGTTTTCTTTTTTGCTTAGCACTTACCTCTTAACATACTTTTTTACATATTTATGTTTCTTGTTTTTTTGGCTGTCTTTCCACCCCATCCCTCCCACCCTGCATTCCCAGTCAGTCCATCCCCACTGTCATCCACTTTACCCTGTTCTAGCTAGAATTGCTTATTCCCTGCTTCCCCTCCCACTGGAATTTCCACTTTACAGGCAAATGCCTTTTTATGCCAGGCCTATTTTCACCTCTTCATGTATCTCTACTGAGTGGGAACTGATTCTTCCTATGATATATATATCATCCCCTGCTGCCGTAGAATGTAAGCTACACAGAGATAGGGATTTTGTCTTTTTGTTCACTCTGAGTGCCTGAAACAGTGCACAGCACATGGTAGGCCACAACGATTTGTTGTTATTGTTGAATGAAGGACTGCAAGATGATACTGGAAGAGCTTACGCTTTAGTTGGGGGAAACACCTGCTAGAGATGCAGTGATTAGAGAACAAAATAGTAAATTATAAAAATCAAAAGGGATTTTGAAGGGAAGGGAAAGATCATTGTAGATGGAATCACATGATAAGGCCTTGTAGAAAAGGTTGGATACAAAAAGAAGAGTGATAAATACAGATGATTCATATTTTAAATGATGGTAAAGCAGAGAAGGGATGTATATGTTAGAGAGGTAGAGGCATGGGGATTGAGGAAATGGCTAACTTCTATCTTAATTTACTTGTGTGTAACACTGTGACAGATACTTTTATAATCATTACATCACTTTTATTTCTGTCTTTATATGAACACTGAAATGCACTAAGAGACTTGTTCATGGTTATATAGCTAGTAAATGATAAATGTGGTGGTTGAACCTAAGTCTTTTGACTCTCAGGTCCTTTGTCTTTGCACTCAGAGGGCTGTTTGGAGAGCTTAAAGAAGAAAATGCAGACAGAACCACGGATCAACTCACCCTGGTGCTTGTGTCATCTACACAGTTTTCTTTTAATATGTTGCTTGCCTTTCAAACCAGTGTAAAGCTGCTGTTTTCTGTGCCTTCTCTTCCCCTCCCATAAAGAACTGTAGGATAGGGGCTTCTGGCTGGCTCAAAGAGCATGAGACTCTTGATCTCAGGGTTGTAAGTTCCAGCCCCACATTGGGTCTAAAGAGTACTTAAATAAGTAAAACTTAAAAGAAATAGGGGCACCTGGATGGCTCAGTTGGTTTAGCGTCTGACTCTTGATTTTTGGCTCAGGGTCATGAGATCCAACCCTGCGTCAGGCTCAGTGCTCAATGGGGAATCTACTTGAGATTATTTCTCTCCCTCTCTCTCTGCCCACCCCCCACCCCCTGTGCATGCTTTCTCTCTCTCAAATAAATAAAACTGCAGGATAGAGGGAAAGAAGGAAGAAGCAAGAGCCTTGGCTACTGCCGATGGTCCCTCTCCAAATGCGCTGCGCCATCAATAGGTTCTCCAAATCAGTGGCTCCCACGTGGCACACTTGTTTGCTGTCTGCTTCAGTTTCCTTTTTAAAAAATAGGGACTCTTCCACGTGGGAAGATCCACACATGCAGTCTCCCTTGGGTTCAGCTGCCTCTGCCTTTTGTAACTCCTATATCTGTATAAGCCCTGACTGACCAATGTGACCCATAGGTAGGGACATCTCTATGCCCCTGTTCAGCAAGAAGAAGTTACAGAAAATGAGACCTTCTACCCTCAGCAACCTTAAAGATTTAAGGGTAAAATTGTTCAGGGGGGAATGATGTGGGAAACAAAGGCAGAAGAGAAATTATTGAATTTCCTTACTACCTAGTCCTTGAAACAGGCAAAGTGACATTCCTCTAGGGACTCAACTGCCTCATTGTTAATACTTTGCTAAGGGCAGAAGACAATCCTAGCCTGACCCCCCCACCCCCAGGATCCTGTAAGTCTACTTTAACATATAAAAATTCCTTTGGAAACTTCTTTAGCTCTACTCCCCAAGATACATGTTAGCTAGCAATCGTCCGCCAAGCATATGACCCACCGATATATATATATATATATATATATGTTAATACTTTGCTAAGGGTAAAAGGCAATCTTAGCCCAACCTCCAGGATCCTGTAAGCCTACTTTAACATATAAAAATTTCTTTGGAAACATTCCTTTATCTCGACTCCCCAAGATACATGTTGGCAATCATCCCCCAAGCGTACGACCCACCGATATACATATGAAGGGTCTCATGACTGAGTTTCTACTAAACAGTAATAAATGACCTTTCCTACTAATAGCTAGTCCCCTCAGGATCCTGGAAACCTTGTTTCCGAAATACCTGGGAGGCTTGCACTCTCCCTAACCCCTCCCAACTTGAAAGTGTATAGTGGGTCACTCCTAATGACCCCAGTGCAGCTCTTTCTTCCCATGCTTTAAATAAAAACACCTTATTGCACCTAAAAAAAAAAAGTCTCTGAGGCCCAGCCCCCTTAAATTCTGTTTCTGTGGTCCTAGGTTGTATGTCGCCCAGACATTATGAGTGTATTTGAGCCTCCCTCACTTATTTTAATGCTTGACTTCATTCTGGAATCACTTTCAATACTGCTTTGGGAATCCCAGTCCAGCTGGATATGTTGGATAGTCTTTTGGGTCCTGCTTTGGCCACCTGTAATAGTTCCCCAATGCAGAAGGGTCCATGCCTCCTGGTCAGATATAGATCATCATATAGAACCATGGGTATGGTTCTAAGGTTTGTTTCTAAATCCTGTAGAGAGTATTTTTGATAGAATTGGTGTTTAAAATTGCATTTAGAATACTACCATGACGTAAAATGGCCAACATGGTTTAATTTTATTGTCCATTATTTTTGATTATCACTGCATGCTAAGGCAGTCTAAGACTCTTGTTCGATATCCCTCAATTCTGAGCTAGATGAAGGTAGGGGCTCTGGAGAATGAGAGACTAGACAGAAAGAGAGACAAGTGGTCACAGGCTGGTGGAAAGGTTTAGCTGCTGAGAGGTTGCTAGGGATTTTAACCTTTTTTTTTTCTTTTAGTAGCGCTCCTAAATTAGGCAGGCACTCCACTCTTTTAAATTATGTTGTGGATTCCAAGACCATATACAGCCCCAATGTAGTCCAAATGCAGTATATTTCAATGAAAATTAGATATAAAAAAATTTAATATGAATAATTAAGAATGAAATAATGGTGAAATATTATTCAACCATAAAGAATGAAATCTTGTCACTTGCAACACCATGGATGGAGCTTGAGCGTATAATGCTAAGCAAAATAAGTCAGTCAGAGAACGACAAATACCGTATGAACTCACTCATATGTGGAATTTAAGAAATAGGACAAACGAGCAAAGGGAAAAAAAGACAAACCAAGAAGCAGACTCTTAACTATAGAGAACAAACTGATGGTTACCAAAGGGGAAGTGGGAGGGAGGGATGGGTGAAAAAGTGATGGGGATTAAAGAGTACACTTATCATGATGGAAAATAAAAGAATAAAAAGAAAGAAATTTGCTGATATTTAGTATATGAATTGATAGAGGTACATGCACATAATTTATTTAAAAAGGAATAAAATAACAAATACTGAGGGAAAGCTAGTACAAGTAGAGGAGATAAAGAAACCACTGGATATTATTAAAGCACTAATTCCTGGGTACAGGTATTCATGTGTACTGCTATTACATTCACTAATTATTAGGGGATGATTTGTTTTTATTTTTAGTGCTAAAGAGAAAACTTTTTTTCTAAGATATTGGAAGGTTTGGAAGATGTGGGTAGGGAGGAGTAAAGAATTAAAGAGGTGTGTAGGAGGGGCGCCTGGCTGGCTCAGTAGTAGAGCATGCAACTCTTGATCTCAGGGTCATGCGTTCAAGCCCCATGTTGGGCATGGAGCCTACTTTTTAAAAAATTGTAAAAAGAAAGAAAGATACGTAGGAGATATGGTTTGAAGTGAATCATGAATATGAAAGACAAAGGAAGAAAGAGCAGGGTGTTTTTAAAGAAGTTTGGAAGTTGTAACTAAGGGATGTGGACCCTGTGCTGGCCTCCAGAATAGCTTGGTTACTACCTAGAGCCAGATGTTTGGATTAGAGCAAGGCAAATGTGACCCTTTAATGGTAGAAAGGAGGTAGAGTAATGCCCAGAACAAACTTTGAATTTTTGCCTAGGAATTTCCCAGTGTTCCCTACCTTCTATCCATAGTCCAGATTGAAAGACTCTCTGTTGGAACTTCTCTTGTGATGGCTTGTGCTCAAAATATCATCTCATCATTATGCAGGAGAGCCTCAAGTAGTAAAGTGATTAGGAAGGAGAAGTGTAGCTGGTCTTTGTCATCCCCAGGGTAGGAGTATTCTTGGTGAAATGCAGTAGAGACCTGTTCAGTGAGAAATTCTTAAAATAGCATAGTGTGACTGGGCTTTTCCATAAATGGCCGCTTGTGCCTGTTGATTTCACCTTTTTTAAAGTTTTTATTTGAATTTCAGGTAGTTCACATACAGTGTAATATTAGTTTCAGGTGTACAGTATAGTGATCCAGCACTTCATACAACACCCGGTGCTCATCACAAGTGCGCTCCTAAATCCCCATCACCTGTTTAATTCATCCCTCCCCAACTCCCTTCTGGTAACCATCAGTTTGTTCTCTATAGTTAAGAGTCTGTTTCTTGGTTTGCTTCTCTTTTTTTTCTCTTTGTTTTACTTCTTATATTCCACATATGAGTGAAATAATATGGTATTTGCCTTCCTCTGACTTATTCGCTTAGCATAATACTGTAGCTCCATCCATGAGGTTGCAAATGGCAAGATTTCATTCTTTATGGCTGAGTAATACTCCATTATAAATGATTTTACTTTTGATAACACTGGAAAGTCCATCTCTCCATAAAAATACAAGAGGTTGTGGCTAGAGAACATGGTTGAGATACTTTTGTAATACATTTGGGACTGACATGGATCACTTTGTAGATTACTTACTTCCTAGTGTGTTCAGATTTCCACAAATTTAGTGTCTGAAACAATACAGATTTATTATCTGACAGTTATGGATGTCAGAAATGAGTCTCACTGGGCTAAAAGCAAAAGTGTTGACAGGGCTTTGTTCATTCTGGGTGCTCTGAGGGAGAATTCATTTCCTTGCCTTTTCTAGGTTTCAAGGCTGCCTGCTTTCCTTGACTTTTTCAAAGCCAGCAAAGTGGGGCTGAGTCCTTATGCTGCCATCTCTCTGGTCGTCCTTGACTCTCTCTTCTTCATGATTACATTGGGCCCACCTGGATAATCCAGGCTTTCTCTCTCTCTCTCTCTCTCTCTCTCTCGGTCAGCTAACTGGCAACCTTAATTCCCTTAGCCATATAACCTAACATATTCACAGTTTCTGGAGACCTGGACATCTTTGAGGGGGCAATTTTTCCACTTACAACATTTACTATTTAAATAATCTTATAAGCTGATCATTAAAATGAAAAAGATGGTAGTAGTCACAATAATGGTCTAGAATACATTATTCTCATTTTGGGTTTTTTGTTGTTGTTATAAATTCCAGTTTTGTTATATTTAGCAAACACTACAGCAGTTATGTTTTATAAAGTAAATAATTTTGAATACCTTTTTCTTGTAGGTTATATTTGCCGCAGCTTTTCAGGGACCTCTGCTTTGCGAAGTAAGTTTAATTTCTTGTTGACATGCTTACACTGCTTTTTAGATTTGTTTAGCAATAAATGTTTACAAATAAATTATGTTTCTCTTTTTAGCCAGAACCCATATTAACTATGGAGTCAAAGGGGATGTGGCTGTTGTTCGAATTAACTCACCCAATTCAAAGGTACCTAATTTAACTTGCTGCGGTCTGTTTCTGGTAATACATTCATAAATCCAGTGCTGAATGGGAGGGAAAGAAATCCACCAATCTGGCAGTAATCTTATATGAATTTGTAGTTTTGATAGTTTAACAAATTGCTCAGGGAATGCAGTTTTCTGGAGCAGTGGTCTTTGTTTAAGAATTCCTTCTAGTTGACCTTAGGTCTCAGGTTAACATCAAGGATTAATGAAATTAGCCTTCTATTATTGTGTAGGATGCTGAGGTGACTTACTAGATAAGAACCAAAGTGCAAGCTTTGTTTTATAAAAGTCAAAACTCACCTAACTACCAGCTTGTTACACATGCTTTCTTCATTACCTGCCTGAAATAGTCATTACTGATAGAAAATTGGCTGGGTTAAATGTGGTTGTTAAGCTTCCTGAGGAACTTTAATGAATGACTCAGTGTAGTTCACATGTTGGAAGTCAAGTTCTGTTCCAAGTGGAGCCTCATTTGCTTTTGGCATCTTCAACAAAGCATGCGGCATTCATCCAGCCTTTGCCAAGAAGACCTTTATTGCAGGACCTTTTGCTTTTCCCTCATCTAAAATCGGTGTTGGGGCACCTGGATGGCTCAGTTAAGTGTCTGACTTGATCTCAGCTCAGGTCTGGATCTCATGGTTGTGAGGTCAAGCCGCACATTGGACTCCACACTGGGCATGGAGCCTACTTAAAAAAAACAAATAAATAAAAATAAAATTAGTGTCAGGTTTTCATATTTCAGAAATCTTGTTACTAGAGTCCTAGATGGACTAGGAGGATATAGATGGAAGCAATTAGCAACTATCACAAATTGAGGAAAATAAGAACCAGTTCCCCTCACTAGGATGAATTTTGGTACCCACTGACCAATGATTCAAACTTAAGATATGTTTTCAGAATTTTCTAAGCTGAGTATTTTTTCTGAACATAAAATCAACACGTGCTTATAGTGGAAAGTTTGAAAGCTATGCAGAAGAAAATAACAAGTCATTTGTACTACAAACCCAAAGGCAAACACTTTTAACTTTTTTTTTTTTTAAGATTTTATTTATTTATTAGAGAGAGCACACACAAGTAGGCAGAGTGGTAGACAGAGGGAGAGAGAGAAGCAGGCTCCCTGCTGAGCAGAGAGCCCGACGTGAGGCTCTATCCCAGGACCCTGGGACCATGACCTGAGCCAGAGGCAGACACCCAACCAGCTGAGCCACCCAGGTGCCCCCACTTTTAACATTTAATCCCGTTTCAACAAATATTTACAAAATAAGATCATACTATATGTCTAATTTTGATTCCTTTTTTTCTTAATGTTACACAAATTTTTCCATACCAACAAACGAAATAGATTTATTTGTAGCCCACATATGATTCAGACTCTTAGGAATATGACCCTGAGTTCCTCCTTTGAGTAGATTGATTTGTGTGTGTGTGTGTGTGTGTGTGTGTTTGTGTGTATTAAAGATTTTGAATCATTATTGAAAACACTGATGAGATGTTATAGCCAGTTCAAAGAAGAATCCACAGTACAGACACATTTATAGGTCAGGAATATTGAAATGAATGTGCAAATGGAGACAAACTGGTTTTTCCACATGGATCTGATTGTATCTTTTGGGACAATTGGTTTGCATGCCTATAGACAATATTTTTTAATTGCTTTCAGTTATCTGCACTTCGCAGAGAGTTAACATAATTCCAAAGAACCAAAAAAAAAGATAACAGAGAAGGGTATGCTATAGATAATGCAGTTTCTTTGAAAAACAACATTTCTCCTATATAAATAATGTTATAGGTGGAAGTCGTCCCCTTAAAATTCCTATGTTGAAGCTCTGCGCCCTAATGTGATGGTATTTGGAGGTGAGATTTCGGGAGTTAATTAGGTTTAGATGTGGTCATGAGGGTGGAGCCCTCATGAAGAGATTAGTATCTTTTTTGTGTGTGTCAGTGGTTCCTTTTTTTTTTTAATTTAAATTCAATTACTTATATTATTAGTTTCAGAGGTAGAGTTCAGTGATTCATAAGTCTTTTATAATACCCAGTGCTCATTACATCACATGCCCTTCTTAATGTCCGTTAATGTCAAGAAATGGGCAGAAGACATGAACAGACATTTCTCCAAAAAAATGAGTAGACCTAGACCTATTTTTAAAGGGAGGGTTCTTACAGTTCTCTAAAGCTGAAGAGAAATCTGGGTTTAGGGGGTTTTTCTTCCTCCCCCTCTTTCTCGCTTCTAACAGTATATTTCTGTTGGATAAACAAATTTCCAGCAATCCAAATAGCATTTCATGGTGATTTGCATATCTCATACTTCAGATTTAAAGCCTTAGGTTTATACGTATTTCCCTTTGGCAGGTAAATACGCTAAATAAAGAACTGCAGTCAGAGTTCATGGAAGTAATGAATGAAATCTGGGCTAGTGATCAAATCAGAAGTGCTGTCCTTATCTCATCGAAGCCAGGCTGCTTTATTGCAGGTGCTGACATCAAGTAAGTATTCAAAAATTTGAAGTCACCTTTCATCTTGGTTCATAGTATGTTTCTTAGGCCTAATCATTCCTTCTTTTAAAAGAAGGTAGAAGTAAATTCTCTGAAAGTTTTCTTTTTTTAAGTTATTTTCACAAGTGTAATAAAGTTGAAAGAAGAGGGGCTTGTTGCTTAAACCACATAAGACTAACCTTTCCTTAAAGAAGTCGAAAGCAGTTCTAAGAATATTTCAGTAGAATAAAAAATACTATAAAATTAAACTAACAATGAGGTGCCGTTTTTTTTTTTTAACCCAACAGACTAGCAAATATTTAAAAGTTTGAAAATACCATGTTAGCAAGGACTTGAGGAAATAAGAAGGTTAATATATCACTAGTAGGAATGCCCATTGCTACAGCAACCTTGGAAAACATTTTGGCAGCCTTTAAAAAAATTGAAAATGCGTGTATCATATGATTCAGCGATATCTCGCCTAGCTATAGATATGCTAAAGAAATCCCACCCTTTGTTTTTAAGGACACATATATAAAGATGTTCAGCCCTATGTAGCTTAAAATAATGAAGAATTTCAAGCAATTAAATGTCAGTCATTGGGAAAATGGATGAGACTGTGGAACTTTCATATGATAAAATACTACAGAACAGTTCAGAGGAATTCACTGGATCCACACTATAATGTTAGAGCTCGAAAACATAATGTTAAGTTAAAAAAAAAAAAAAGCAAGTTGTAGAACATTCTGTATAGTATGTCGTTTATGTAAACATTTTAAAATTATATGTGAAATGCCTCTTTGTTCTCTATAGATACAAATATGTAGTTGGTCTGGAAGAATACACTACAAACATTCGAGAATGGGTGCTTCAGGGTAAATGAAGTGGCTGGTTGGATTCTACGAGGCTGTCAAAGGGAACTTTAGTGATGCAGCTAATATTTTCTTTTTTTAAATGGTAGGATTTATGCATATGTAACTTGTTTATAGTTCTTTAAAGCATTTATAAGGAGGTGAAATGCTATCTTAGTTTAGTGGGCTAAAATGTTAACAATTGTTAATTCCGTCAAAATATGAGTATTTGTTATATTATTCTTTGTTCTTAGGCAACAATAGCCAGCATTATAGGCTTAGTAATTTGTACTTAAGGTGTTTGTATAGTTTTAAACCTTGCTCCACATTGTGTTCTCTTTTTTGTTTATGTATAATAATTAGGAATTTATAAATATTTAATGTTTATTTTTTAGAACAAGTGAAATTATCTGTATCGAGTGCTTTTTCTTCTAGCTCAGTTATTTGAGCCTAGAGAGACAGTGGTCTACCTGGCAGTAGCTTCCTATATCCAGAGGCTTCTGTGAGGCTAGCTGAGCAACTCGCAGTATGTAAAATGCCAAGTACTAGTTATCTTTGGCCAAACGTACAGAATCCACAGTTTAAATGTGTTCAAGAACAAAGTAGCAAATGAAACAAACTGAAACTAAAGGACATTAAGTACATTACTGTACTAGATCTTTTATAATCATTAGACCTATAAACAACTTGAAAGCTTTTTTTCCCACTGGTGTTTTGACTGCTGTTCAATCTGGGAGTTACTTGATAGCGAAAATGGTTAATGTGATAGTGAAAATATTTACCAGAAGATGGTTTTCTCTTGTACGGAGAGCTTTGTAATCTAATGGGTTTTTTTAATAGAAAATAAAATTTTGCAACATGTTTTGTTTCGTGTTCTCTGGATCCAGAAATCTAACACTCTTTATGGAGAGATGATGGTGCTGATATTAGTGCTGTCTGAGGCGAAACCATTCTTAAACTTCTGAGTATTTGAAGATTCACTCTCAAATATTGGTAGACAATAGGGTAGGGGTCCAGTGGATGAGGTATTGAACAAAGTAGGGTATAATGTCATCTTTGGTTTTTTTTCTCTTCTCTGCTTTCATGTTTACTGCAGCATGATAGCCTCTTGCAAGACCCCTGAAGAGGTAACAAAATTGTCACAGGAAGGACAGAGAATGTTTGAGAAACTCGAGAAGTCCACAAAGCCTGTTGTGGCTGCCATCAGTGGCGCCTGCTTAGGCGGAGGACTTGAGGTATAGATTTCTTTTAAAGTCCTGAGACACTGTTCAGCGTGTTGATGGGAATTACAAGCTGCAAACCTGTGGGCTGTGGTTTTGCCTGCAGAGAGTTCTTGGAGGAGAATCAGCTTTCTTTTTAGTTGTCAAACTTCTGGATGGATTTCAATCCTTATTTCATGGCACAGAGCAAGTAAACCAAAGTGCGATGTTTTCATTTTTATAAATTGAGAAGATTTGAATTAGATCTCCAAGGTCTCTTTCGATTCCAAAAACCTGGTTCACATTTGCAAGGCAAAGATTCAGAAGTGTGATCCGTGCTCTTAAGCTGCTTATGTCTAGATGAGATACACAGAGCATAATATGCGTTTAAGTGCTTTGTGAGCAGTAAAGATGGTGAATAATGTAAGATTTGAGGGAAGAGATGCTTACTAGACTGGAGCATGTAGAAAAAGAGAGGGGAATTTAAATTACATTTAATGAGCATTTATCACATGCTGGGCTCTATGCTAGACACTTTCACATATATTAATTAAAGAAACCTGTGCCTGGTCCTAAAAAATGGGCAGAAATTGATTAATCAGAAAATTGTGGCGGGGGGGAATCATTTCACATATGGCATGGTATGAGCAAAGACAAGGGTAAGCAAAGCCTATTAGATCACTGTGACCAGGCCTGCTTGATTGAAAAGGAGGGTCTCTGTAGGGTACAGGCCTTCTTAACTTGGCGTGCAATGTACAGTGGTGGGTGGGTTCTTCTGTTTAGAGCTTCCATAGCTTTCATCAGGTTTTTAAGGAGATTCAGAACCCCAGCAAAGGTTAATTAGAGGGAAAGTATGGAATAAGGCTGGATGGAAAGGTAAATTGTAGAAAGCATCAAATACATTCCTGCTTTATAAGTAATTTTTAGACCCTCACATATCTTAAGATATTATAAAGTTACATTTTCTAACATTCTGATTTTCTTTTATTTGTTTGAAGCTTGCCATTTCCTGCCAATATAGAATAGCAACCAAAGATAGAAAAACAGTATTAGGTACCCCTGAAGTCTTGCTGGGAATCTTGCCAGGAGCAGGAGGCACACAAAGACTGCCCAAAATGGTGAGTTTAAGCCCCCTTGTGACCTTTAGAACCTCAGTACCTATAGGTCCCTTTATTTATTCTTTTTATTCAATTCTTTTGTAGTTTTGTTTTGTTTTATTTTTGCATTCTTTGGTTTATTTAGGTTTGTATCAGGGGAAAAAACAGTTTATTTTTAGAGCAAAGATTAAGAGTTAAGTTGTAGTGATAAAGAGAGCTCCTCTTACAGTATTTAAAAAGTCTTAAAAGTTCAAATGACAGGGAAAGTTGGATGGGAAAGGTGAGTATGCTAAAATTGTCATCCTGGGTAAGAGGACATAATTGTATTCAAGTTCACAGGGATAACAAATCTCTTCTTCATATATTCTCTAGTTTTGGCTATCATACAATTTCTAGACCAAGTTGCTATTTTGAGAACACATGAAAATACATGGTATAGAAATTGGAGATTCAAATAGAGCACAGACCATTTTGTTAAGCAAGAGAAATGTAACCTTATTTAAGTTACGCTCATCTTTACTGAAGACATAGTTCTTTTAAGACATCTGATTCATCTTAGATTTTTAGTCTACCAAAACTGCCTTAGGTACTTAACATCATAGAAATAAATGTGAATTGCTCTTGTAATTCTTTTTTTCTTTTTTTTTTTCTTTACCATTTTATTTATTTGAAAGAGAGACAGAGCATGAGCATGAGCGGGGGGAGGAGGCAGAGGGAGAGGGAGAAGCAGACTCCCTGCTAAGCAGGAAGCACAATGCAGGGCTCCATGCTAGGACCCTGAGATCATGACCTGAGCCGAAGGCAGACACCTAACCGACTGAGCCACCTAGGCGCCCCATGCTCTTGTAGTTCTTCATACAATCACAGGAACATTAAGCGTTGAATCAGTATTTCATAGAAGATGTTTTTTGGGGGGTAGGAACTGAAAAAATCAGTGTGGGAAATGATCCTCACTTTGTAGTAACAGACACAATGACTATACTTTTCTGTATAAGATTAAAAAAAATGTAAATGCAATATTGTTTCTTTTTTTAATTTATTTAAATTCAGTTAACATATAATGTATTACATAGTTTCAGAGGTAGAGTTCAGTGATTCATCAGTCTTCATAACACCCAGTGCTCATTACATCATGTGCTCTTTAGATCTATTTCCTCTGATACAAAAGGCATAATATGGGTATTCATTGTAGAATTTAGAAACAAAATAAAATATGGGTATATAGGACCAGTAACAAATTTTATTATTGATGTTTATTTTCTCAATTCCACTTTTTTAAATTCCTTGGTCAAAATTAATTTTTTAAAGATTTTATTTATTTATTTATTTAAAGAAGAGAGAGCATGTGCATGAGCACGGGGAGGGGCAGAGGAAGAAGGAAAGAGAGACAATCTCAAGCAGACTCCATGCTGAACACAGAGCCTGATGTAGGGCTGGATCCCACGACCCTGGGATCATGACCTGAGCTGAAATCAAGAGTTGGATGCTTAACCAACTGAGCCATCCAGGCACCCAAAGTCCTTGATCAAAATTATTGATCAAGGTCTTTTATTAACCCCTGAAGAAGTATAAAGGTAAATAAGGTATATGTTTGCCTTTCTGGAACTTAACAGGTTTTTGTTTTTGTTTTTAAGATTTTATTTTTAAGTAATCTCTATACCCAGCGTGGGGCTTGAACTTACAACCCCGAGATCAAGAGTTGCGTGCATTACCAAATGAACCAGCCAGGTGCCCCTTGAACTTATAGTTCAGTTTGTTCCTTCTGTGCACAGTACCATCTTACCAGTTTTTCAAATCCATGGGTCATATTTCATGATAAATATTAGAGGCAGATCTTTCTCCTGTTTGTATGATCTCATTGCTGTATGCTATAGAACCAAAAGAGGCCAATCAGGCTTTTGAATTCATAAGGAGAGGAAAAGAACAGTCAGACCTGGAGGCTGCAGAGCAATCTTAATATCTCACTGAACCCTACAGCTTCAGGTACTATTGATGCCTCAGTGAAAACAAGTCTCACAGAAATACTCTTTAGAGGGAAGTTGATATGAGCTGGGCACAGAAAAATAGGAAGATTTATGTGTTTTCTGATAATAGTGTGCATTCCTTCATAGAAATTGTCAAGGGGATTTATTGAAAGAATACATAAGCCTATATGGGTGTAGAAAATATTGCTGGGTTTCTTTCATTGTTTTATAATAGTTGGTATTTGAATGTTGCTAGAAACCATTCTTCTAGTACTTACATAAGAAGCTCTAGCTGAGTTCTATTTTTAAGCCTAAAATTCTTTTAAAAACGTTGGGCACCTGGGTAGCTCAATTGGTTAAGCATCCGGGTCTTGATTTCAGCTCAGGTCATGGTCTCAGTGTCCAGGGATCCAGCCGCCCCACCCCCCACCCCCTGGGTTTTCCCTCTCTCTCAAATAAAGAAATCTTTTTTTTTAATTAAAAATAAATAAATTAAATAAAGACATTGCCAAAACTGTCAGGTTTCTCAGTCTCCACTAGTTCCACTAAAGGAATTTTAAGTATTATATAAATGACATAATATATAAACGCACAGTTTTAGGAAACATGAAATTATTTCTCTACCTTATCAATTCCATAAGACAGAAATCTTACATATTGAATTAAAAGAAGAGATACAGACATTTTTGCTTCAACTGGAGGTGTCTAATCCCAAAAGTTACCTTAATGTGTACTGGTGTGTAAAATTTAAGTGATCGATAAATAGCATAAAAATCTGGTTTGACTTTCCTCATTTAAATATTTATTTTGCTCAGTTGAATGATTTGTAAACTGTAATTGTCACTCTGATATTTTTCCCCTTGTACTCTGATCCTTGCTTGCTTGTTAGGTGGGTGTGCCTGCTGCTTTTGACATGATGTTGACTGGTAGAAACATTCGTGCAGACAGAGCAAAGAAAATGGGACTGGTTGACCAATTGGTGGAACCCCTGGGTGAGTGGCAGCATGCCTCGGAATTGAGCCTTATAAAGTTATTTTTTAAAAAGTTAATATCTTAAATATTGGTTAGAGTGAAATTCAAACTCCCAAGAAATTGAGTCATTCTGAAGACTGAAGTTTTCTGAATATAGCTCATACTAAATCATTTCTAACATTAATCACCCCAACTTCTATTTTATTTTATAAATTGGACATCAAGAGTACAGAATTGAATCAAGTCCTTATTTTTGGTTCTTAAATTACCTGTATCATTATTCATGATAACCCCTTCTTCAGTTTTTGTGTCTGTTTTAGTAATACAATAAACATGTATGAAACAACCTGAGGATGTTACCAGTAGTTGACATCTACTGATGTGCTGCTTCCCTACATACAACTTCTTTGCCTCCCCTCACCCAAGGAAACCACTATTCCAGATTGTGTGTTCATCACCCTCTTACGTTTCTTAAAAATCAGCGTTATTTGAGATATTATGTAATAACAAATTTACCAATTTTTAATGTATAATTTGAGTTTTGACAAGTGTATAAGCTATGTAACCGCCACCACAGTCATTTATAATAGAACATTTCTAGTATATAGCTTTTTGTGTCATCTTTCATTTTAGTGTAATGCTTTTGAGATTCATCCATGTTGCATATATCAACAGCTTGTTCCTTCTTAATGCTGAGTGTTATTTCATCGTATAGATTTATCATAATTTGTTTATCCATTCACCAAATGACGGAAATTTGAGTTGTTTCCAGTTTGTGGCTGTTCAGAATAGAGCTGCTATGAGCATTCATCCACAAGGCTTTGTGTTTACATATATTTCATTTCTCCTAGACAAATAACCAAAGAGTAGATTGGCTGATCATCATAAGATTTGTGTGTGGCTTTTAAGAAACTGTCAAACTGTTTTCTCAAAATGGTTATACCATTTTGCATTCCTACCAGCAGTGTATGAGAGTTCTGGTTGCCAACTGCTTTGCATGGTCAGCCTTTTTAATTTTAATAGAAGCGTAGTAATATCTCATTGTGGTTTTAATTTATATTTTCCTAATGACCAGAGACACTAAGTTTCTTTCATGTGTTGATTTGCCTTCTGTATATCTTCTGGTAAAGTGTCTGTTCAGATGTCTTGCCCATTTTGTTTGACTGAGTTTTTCTCATTATTGAGTTTCCAGAGTTCTTTATATCAGAATACAAATCCTTTGTGAGATTTGTGATTTGCAAATATTTTCTTCCTGTCTTCATTATCTAAATGCAGAAATTCTTAATTTTCGTGAAGTCCATTGTATCAGGATCTTCTTTTATGGGTCATGCTGTTGTTGTTGTATCTAAGAAATCTTTTCTTAGCAAGACTGCAAAGATTTTCTCCTATATTTTCTTCTGGAAGTTTTGTGGTTTAGCTCTTCCATTTTTGTCTGTGATCCATTTCAAGTTAACTTTTGTATGTGATATGAGGTAGATGGAGTTTTTTGGGGGGGCGGGGAGGTTGCAAATGAATATCCAATGTCCTGGCGCAGTTTGTTGAAAATACTCTTCTTTCCCCATTGACCTACTTTGACACCTTGGTCAAAAATCAGTTGACTCCATATGTTTGAGTCTATATCTGGATTTCTTATCTCCAGTTATCTATATGTCTTTACTTAAGCCAGTATCATACTGTCTTGATTATTATGTTTTAGTAAATCTTGAAATCAGGTAGTATGACCTCTTATATTTTGGTTCTCTTTCAAAATTTATTTTGCCTATACTGGTTTATTTGCATTTACTATAAATTTTATAATCATCCATAACTACAAAAGTACATGCGAGGATTCTGATTGGAATCACCCTGAATCAATGTATCAGTTTGAGGAGAATTGACATCTTTAACATATTGAGTCTTTTCATCATGAGTAGGGTATAACTCTGTTTATTTAGATCATCTTTAATTTCTCTCCGCAGTGTTTTATACTTTTCTTTGAGCATAACTTGCACACAGTTTGTTAAATTTATACCTCGGTACTTCATACTTTTAGGACATTATACTTTTTTAACTTTAATTTTCTCATTAACCACTAATATATTTATATATTTACATATATAAATACAACTGATTTTTGTACATGGACCTTGTATTCTGTGACCTTGCTAAATTTATTTATTCTAGTAACTTTTCCTATAGATTTCTAAGGAGTTTTTATATAAATAGTAATGTCTATAAATAAAGACATTTTGGTTTTTTCCTTTCCCATCTTGTTGGCATTTGTTTTTTGTTTTTGTTTTTTTTCTTGACTGACTGCAATGGCTAAGGTCTTTAGTACAATATTGGATAGAGGTAGTGAAAGCAGATATTGTTAACTTGTTCCCCATCTTAGGGGAAGAGCATTCACTCTGATGCTGTAGGGTGTATGGTGTTAGCTGTAGCTTTTTTTATATATGCCCTTATCAGATTGCAGACATTTCTTTTTATCTATAGTTTGCTGAGAATAGATGTTGAATTTTGTCAAATGTTCTTTCTGCATCTAATGAGGTGATTGTGTGGTTTTTGTCTTTTTTAGTCTATTAGTAGTATCAGTTACATTGAGTTTGTCTGTTGAACCAGACTTGCATTCCTGGAATAAACTCCACTTGGTCATAATGTATTATCCTTTGTATAAATTGACAGGATCAGCTAAAATTCTGTAAAGGATTTTTATGTCTGGTCATGAGAGATAATGGTCTCAGGGATAATTTTCTTATGCTATCTTTTTTTGGTGTCAGTATCAGAATAATGCTGGCTTCATAAAATGAATTGGAAAGGTTTTTGGGGTGTTATTTTTGGTTTTGTTTTGTTTTGTTTTCCTATTTTCTGGAAGATTGTGTGTAGAATTGGTATTATTTCTTCTTTAAATACTTGATAGAATTCACCAGTGAAGTCATATATGGACTTGGAATTTTCTTTGTTAGGAAGGTTTTTATATATAAATTCTATTTCCTTCATAAATATAGGTCTATTCAGGTTCCCCTTTTTTTTTGAGCAAGCTTATAGTAGTTTGTTTCTCAAAGATTTTGTCCTTTTTATTTAACTTGCTAAATGTGTTGCAATGAAATTGTTTATAATACTTTATTATTATTCTTTCAATATCTTTATACTCTGAAAAGGTAGATATCATTTATACTCTTTCATTCCTGATAATGATAATTTGTCTTCTTTGTTTTGTCCCTGATGAGTCTGGCTAGAAATTTATCAAGAACCATCTTTTTTAGTTTCATTGGTTTTCCTCTGTTTATTTGCTTTTTATTGATTTCAGCTATTCATTATTTCTGCTTGCTTTGGGTTTAATTTGTTTTTTAATTTTTAATTTGTTTTTTAATTTTTCTAGTTTCTCAAGGTAGAAGCTTAGATCATTGATTTTAAGCCTTTATTTCCCTAACATAAGCGTTTCAAGTTGTCCGTTGCTCTCTTAGCATTGCTTTATCCGCATATTTTAATATTATGTTTTCGCTTCCATGAAGGTCAGAGTATTTTCAGATTTCCCGTGACTTCTTCTGTGATCCATGTGTAATTTGGAAGTGTGTTGTTTAATTTCTAAATATTTGCAGATGTTTCAGAATCTTTCTGTTGCTGATTTCCAGTTTAATGCTGTTATGATCAGAGTATGGTTGATCCTTATTATTTGCAAGCTCCTTATCTGCGAATTCACCTACTCACTAAAATTTGTTGTGACCCCAAAAATAATACATATGATGCTTTTGTAGTCATTAATAGACACGTACAGAGTGGTGACAAAGTCACATCTCCCAGTGCGTACGTTCCAGCTGAGGTCAAACAAGGTAACATTCTGCCTTCTTATTTCAGCTCTCATTTAGCCAACAAGTATCCTTTTCATGGCCTATTTAGTGCCATATTCTTCTCTATTTTTTTTTGTGTGTGTGTGCTTTTTGGTTGTAATTTCACTGTTTAAAATGATAAGAGCTAGGAGTGGAAGAGTACTGAGTCAGAGTAGGAGAAGTGTCTTTAAGGTTTTCTCTTTCTCCCCCAATAAGGAGGCCTCATCAGAGGCACCTAAGTAGACCTTTTTTGAAGGTCCCAAACAGACAGGAATGAGGCACTTGGGGTAAGAATGCAAATACATGTACGAGCATAGCCAGCAGGGTATACCTGAGTTATTGACTGCAACTCCTGTTAAAGTCTGCAGTGCATTGGCTGTACACCAGGTCTGTTGTGGGAAGGACAGCTTTCCTTGTGGGGCCTGCTGGGCAAAAGTCTTTCTAATTGCCTGTGGTTGGGCCTGAAAAATCACACGTAGGTTTTTGGCCAGGGGCTGGGCCCCTCAATTTCTACAAATGGTCATGTGGCCATAGCTATACCTATTTCTAGCAAAGAAGTACCTCAGCTGGTTGTGGTTCTTTGCCTAGTGTGGTGACCTTCATTCCTAGAAGGTCTGGGCCACTAGGAGTCCTGCATGAGTTGAGTTGTTGTAGTTTTCCATTAACTAATTACAGGCCATGATAGCACTAAGAGGACCCCCTAAGAGATCTGTCATATTCAAGACATACCTTTCCTTATTCCCGTTGTTCAGTAGGAGAATCAGGATTGTAGTTGGTATCAGTGTACAATGAGTGTAGTTGGTAATCGGGATTAATAGTCCTGGAAGGGGACTGCAGTGCTGCAGCAGTGCACTTGTCAGATGTCGCCTGCATTTGATACAGAACTATCTACAGACCAGGCCTGAGTTTTCTCTTCCCCAGTCATCTGGTCATAAGGAACTCCCCCATGAGGCCATAGGGGCAAACTGGGACAGAGAAAGAGGAGTAAGGAAAGTTTGGTCACTTTCTCATATAACTTGTGCCGTTAGGATCTGCTCAAGCCCTCTCTCATGTACACCGACCCCATTTGGTCATGCAGTGGAGTGCTGTTACACACAGTGAACTTTTTGGCTGAGTGGGCCAAACAACCACCATTTCATGATGGGCAGCTCGGGTCTCATGGTAATCTGAGGACCCATGGTTAATTAATTAAACTTTGTGAGTCCCTGCCAAGGCCCACTAGCAAGCCAAAAGCTGTTTCTCAGTAGGAGAGTAGTTATTCACAGAGAATGGTAGGGCTTTCCTCCAAATTCCTAAGTGTCTGTACTATGATTTGCCTATAGGGTCCTCCTCTCAAGGACTCCAAACAGCATTTCTGTCTACCACTGACACTTCATGCACCATCAGATCCGAATCATATGGTCCAAATAGCTTTTCTTTCTGGGCCCCACTCAATACTAGCGGCCTTCGAGTTACTCAGTAAAGGGGCTGGAGTAGCACACCCACATGAAATGTTGCCTCTAACATCCAAAGAGACCCACTAGGTGTTGTGCCTATTTTTCTGTGGCAGGAGGGGCCAGATGCAACAACTTATCCTTCACCTTGGAATGGATGTCAACATGCCCCACACCACTGGACCCCTAGAAATTTCACTAAGATGGGTATGTCTGGAGTAGTTGGTACTTCCTGTTCACCAGATTCATTCAGCATAATATCATCTATGTAATGAACCAGCATGATATCTTGTGGAAGGGAAAGATAATCAAGGTCCCTGTGGACTAAATTATGACATATGGCTGAGGAGTTGATATACCTCTAAGGTGAAGACAGTAACGGTATATTGCAGACATTGCTTCAGGTAGCCCTAAGAGCTATTGAGGAAAAAAGCATTTTCTAGATCAGTACGTGCATAACAGGAAAAAGATGTGCTGATTTGTTCTCAATGGAACCACATCTGGAACACCAATAGCAATTGCACTTACTACCTGATTAAGTTTAAATCCACTGTTGTTCTACAAAGATGCATCTATTTTATGCACAAGCAAAATAGGCGAGTTGAATGAGTGGAAATCACCATCTTTCAAATCCTCGATGGTGGCACTAATCTCTGCAATCCCTCCAGGAATCAGTGTAACTTTTGGTTTACTGTTCTTCTGAGTAGAGGCAGTTCTAATGGCTTACATTTGGCGTTTCCCATTTTAATGGCCCTCACTCCCCAGGTCAAGGAGCTAAGAAGGAGATATTGCTAGTTGCTGAGTATGTGTATTCCAATTATGCATTCCGGAAATAACCACAGGCTGGGTTCAGGGACCCAGTAGGCCCACTGTGAGATAGAACTGAGCTAAAACTCCATGGATTACTTGACTTTATAAGCCCCAACTCTGACTGGTGGACCACAGAGATATTTTGGGTCTCCTGAAATTAGTGTCAGTTCAGAGCCAGTGTCTAGTAATCTCCCCCTCCAAAGTCTGATTATTATACTTCCCTTTCCCCAAGGTTAATGACCATATAGAGTAGGGTCCCTTTGGGGAAGGCTGGGAGAAAGATTAACAGTATAATCCCCTTATGGAGATGCAGCCTCCCTTTAATGCAAGAGGTTCTGGGTCTGTAAACTGGCTCATTTCTGGGAATTGATTGAGGGGCCATGACTGTCTTTGGTGGTTTAGGTTATACTTCTATTTACTAGAACTAGAATTCTTTCACTTATACAGATCAAGTAAGAATATAGTAGACCTACCCTCCTGTTTCTTTTCTAGAGACACCATGATCAACTAGCCAGTCCTATAAGTCTCTGCAAGTCAGACCATTCTGATTACTACTTTGGTTCCGCTGTCCATTATGATAACCATACTCAGTTTGCCTTTGGCAGTAAAGTGTTGCTACTTGGCCTTGGCCGCCCTAGGATCCCATTATCCCCATTGTATTTAGAAATCCCAGTTGAGGGGCGCCTGGGTGGCGTAGTCGTTAAGCAGTTAAGCGTCTGCCTTCGGCTCGGGGCGTGATCCCGGCGTTCTGGGATCGAGCCCCACATCGGGCTCCTCTGCTGGGAGCCTGCTTCTTCCTCTCCCACTCCCCCTGCTTGTGTTCCCTCTCTCACTGGCTGGCTGTCAAATAAATAAATAAAATCTTAAAAAAAAAAAAAGAAATCCCAGTTGATGGTAGCAGTTCCCACTGTAATTTCTTACCTACAGAGAAGAGCAATCCCAGAGCCCTTCAAGGATGCCAGGCCTCTTCTCCCATTGATTTCTTACAGTCATGGTGAAAGATACATCCTCTAACCCTTCCACATTGGCTGAGCAGGTCCAACACGATCAATCCGTGTTAACACTGAAATTTCCTTAAACCTTTCATCAACCTCCTCTGCTGCGTACCAACACGGTTCTAGCATTTCAACTTCATTTAATGCTGCTTGTTTTCTGTTTGTCTTATCTGTTCTTTGTTCCTTTTCTCTTCCTCCTTTCCTTTGGATTAGTCATTTTTTACCCTCACTATTGGGCTTTTACTTTGCTTTACCCTTGTAATGGTTGTGTTAAGGTTTAAAGTGTACATCTTTAACATATGATCTATCTGGAAATGATGTATCATTTTACATATAGGGTAAGAACTTAAGAGTACACAGTTGACCCTTGCACAACATAGGTTGGAACTGTGCAGGTCCACTTATATGCAGATTTTTATACAGTACTGTACATGAATGTCCTTTTTTTTTTTTTTAAGATTTTATTTATTTGAGAAGAGAGAGAGCACAAGCAGGGGGAGGGGCAGAGGGAGAAGGCGTAGCAGTCTCCCTGCTCGGGGAGCCCAGCGTGGGCCTCGATCCCAGGACCCTGGTATCATGACCTGAGCCAAAGGCAGACGCTTAACTGACAGAGCCACCCAGGTGCTCCTCCTGTAAGAATACAGTATATAATACATATACAAAATATGTGCTAATCAACTATGTTATGGGTAAGGCTTCTGGTCAATAGTAGGCTATTAGTAGTTTTGCAGGAATCAAAAGTTATACAGAGATTTTCTACTGCAAATGGCATCAATGTCTCTAACCAAGAGTTGTTCAGGAGTCAGCTGCGTTGTTTTAGAGTCAACTGTAGTTTCATTTTTCCCCATTCTTTGTGCTCTTGTTAAAATTTTATTTCTTAATATATTCAGCATTCCTCAGCATATTGCTATTTTTGTTTTAAACTTTATTTTTTAAAGAGATTAGAAATGAGAAAGGAGTCTTTTATATTTACCCACATTATTTGCCATTTTGGGTGCTCTTTCTTTGTATAGCTCCAAGTTCCCATCTGGTTTGATTTTCCTCCAGCCTGAAGAACTTCTTTGACATACTCTGTAGCATAGGTCTGCTGGCAGTTAATTCTTTCACCTTTTGATTTGCTTGACAAAGTCTTTATTTCCATTTCATTTTTCAGAGATATTCTTGATGGCTATAGAATTCCAGATTTCTGGTATTTTTCTTTCGGTACTTCATAGATGTCTACACTAAGTTGTGGCTTGCATAATTTCTGATAGAGAGTCTGTTCTCATTTTTTTCTTTGTTCTTTATGTAGTGTGTCTCCCCTTCATCCCTCACCTCCCCAGCTGCTCTCAGATCTTCCCTTTATTACTGGTCTTAGTCATTTGTTTATGACATGCCTGGTTTGTTGTGATTACTGTTGTTTTTTAATGTTCATTGGGCATGGGATTCATTGAGTTTCTTGGATAGTGGACTTGCAGTTTTTATAAAAATTGGAAACTTTTTGGCCATTTCTTCCAATATTTTCCCATCTCCCCCACCCCTTTTCTGGGACTCCAACTTCATATATGTTAGATTACTTGATATTGTCCCAAAATTAAGCAGTTTTTCTTTTTCAGTCTGTATATTTTCTGTTGCCATGTATTTAAATTTCCTGATCTTTTCTTCTTTGGTGTATAAGCTGCTGTTATCCAGTCCTGTGTATTTTTCATTTCAGGTGTTGATTTTTTTCATATCTAGAAGTAACTTTTAATTCACTTCTATGTATTCAGTTTCTCTTCATTATGTTTCTGTTTTCTTCTACTTTCTTGAACGAATGGCGTGAATTTACAATAGCCTTTCTAACATTGTGTCTGCTAATTCTGTCTTCATTTCTGCATCTGTTTTTATCAGTCAATTTGCCTCTTGTCTTTAGGCCATTTTTTTCTTGCTCCTTTTCATGCCTTTAAGAAAAGAAGCCTCAGGTACTTTCATCTCATGCATGTGGAGAGCAGTACTCAGCCAGAGGGCCCTCTATAGATCTCTGGAGCTTTCCTTTCGTGGAGCAACTACCCTCCAGCATTCTGCTTTACAAGTTCCAGTGGCATTGGCCTCCCTACAGGCTCATTGTGGCTTTTGTGGGCCCTGTGCACTTTCACCCCATTCAGAAGTCTGGGGCTCAATTCTTTGTCATCCTCTTTCACATACTTTCACAATAGGGCACATGCCTTAAGGGACATAGTGGTTACCTATTTGTTTTAGCCTCCTCCCACTATTGGGATTTTGCTTCCTACATACCACCAGACTGCACAGGATTGCCTTTTCAACCCCAGCCACCACCTCCTTCCAGGCTTTTGGTTGAGAGCCTGGTAGATGTCTGTTTTCACAACCCTGTAAAAATAGCTTTTGGATTTTTGGAGCCTAGCTCTTTAGTTTCTTGACTCAAGCAAGTTCAATATAGAGCAGATGCCTTAAGTAGAAAATGAGTTGCATATTTTTGGCATGCTCCTTTCTCCATAGAAGTACTTTGTGTGTTAAACATCTTTTTTTTTTTTTTTAAGATTTTATTTATTTATTTATTTATTTATTCATTTGACAGAGTGAGAGAGTACAAGCAGGGGGGACAATAAAGGGAGAGGGAGAAGTAGACTCCCTGCTGAGCAGGGAGCCTGATGCAGGGCCTAATCCCATGACCCTGGGATCATGACCTGAGCTGAAGGCAGCCGCTTAACCATCTGAGCCACCCAGGCGCCCCTGTGCTAAACATCTTGACACTGTGAGAGATTCCCCTCTAGCTTTTCGACCCAGCCCTTCCAACCGCCATACCACCTTAGAATTCCATGAATGTTCCATGGGGAAGACTAGCTTTGCATTTGGTTTCTTCTAGCTTCTGATCATTGTGTGTGACCTCCAAAAACTGATCATTTCACTAGCCCCCAGGAGCATCCTTCTGCTTGAGCCAAGTAGTCTAACCCTCAGCCCATGCCCAGAAGCAACACTTACCCTCAGAAAAGAAAATATCCAGCAATCATCAGTTCACCTGAGACAGGCTCTTCCCTCTCTGGAATTTTAGTTTGTATGGTCCTCGTTGCTTCCACCACTCTCTCATAGCTTTACAAATGTGTGATTTTACAAGTTCTTCATTTTGGTCCACAGTTTTGCAGCAAGAATACAGGCCTCATGAGACATTCTACATCCTACACAGAAATAGAAGCCAGACTAATAGGACTTAAGACCTGGTTTTCTATCTAGGAGCACATTGTCGCACCTTTGCTCAGTGTTACTTCTCTTCTTTGAGTCCGTAGCTCATGACTTGCCACCTACCAGTTTCTGGTCTGACGTAAAGCTGTGCTGAAAGTGATTTACACTCCAGTCTGTTGTGTTCATCTTTACAGGACCAGGCTTAAAACCTCCAGAGGAACGGACAATTGAATACTTAGAAGAAGTTGCAGTTACTTTTGCCAAAGGACTATCCGATAAGAAAATCTCTATAAAGAGAGATAAGGGATTAGTAGAAAGTGAGTATCATTATTAAAGAACAAAGGCAAAGGTTATCTCCAGAGAGTTTAATTTTATTTGCTATCAAATAATTGGGAGAGCGGTGAATGCATTATTTACTCCAAGCGTAGAGCCATCCTTAAGGAGTACAACAGCTCTGCTCTAGGATCAAGTCCTAAACCTTACACTGGTTGGTTACAGCCATTTTTTTAACTTTTTATTTTGGAAAATTTGAAGCATTAGTACAAAAGAATAATAGTGTAATAAGCACCTATGCACCCAACACCCAGCTTTAGCATTTATCAACTAATTAAACCGTGTGTGTAGAAGTGCTTCGGGTTGCAATTTGGATTTTGTATATCAAAATAAAGAAAAGTTCTTTCAGATGGATATAATTATTGCATTTTTATGGAGTTTACCGAACAAACTAACAAGGGAGGCTAGCCTTTTTCCAATAAGTACCTAAAAGCGTTTTCTTTTACAGAATTGACATCATATGCCATGAGTATTCCATTTGTCAGGCAACAGATTTACAAAAAGGTGGAAGAAAAAGTACGAAAACAGACCAAAGGTCTTTATCCTGCACCTCTGAAAATAATCGATGTGAGTCTTCACCGCATATTCCTTCATTTCTCCTGTTTCCTCCCCTTGTATGGAGCAGTATTCTTTATTGCCGTTCTGAACCGTGTCTGCCAATACTGAAGTTCTTAATTCTGCTGTTACAGTGCTCACTAAAAATAAAGCTAGCTATGAGGGCTTATCAAAGGATATTTTGGGAATAATGAGTTTAAAACTACCAGTTACAAACCAGAAAAAAAGCTATGTTATGTCAGTATAACAAGGCCAGTGAAATATTGGGCATTAATTAAGAGGCAGTTGAAACAAAATGGATGGTCTTAGTTGAAACCATTGTCAGTTACCTAAAATGTCTCATTGACTTCCCCATTTCCAGAATTATACAAAAGGTGTAATGATATGGAGAAGTTCTGAAAAAGATCAAGGAAGATAAGTAAAATGATCACAGGGTTAAGAACTTCTGTCTAAAGGTAGACTTTAAAACTTAGAAATTCTTTAGTCTTCAGTCTGGAAAGTCTAAGATCAAGAGAGCGTATAATCTAAGTCTTCAAATACGGAGAATAAATCAGCCAACAAATATATTTTGAGGAAAAGACACCAAAGTGCCTAAAATAGGACCCATGATTCCCTTCCCTCACCCATCTCCAGTGTGGGCTGGGGAGATGAGATGTGTATCTGTGGTGAGACAGGTGACTGTAGTGCAAGGGGCATTAGGCGCCAGCATGGGACCACTGCCAGATAATTGGGACAGAGGAAGATGGCTAAATGCACAGAGGAGGAAACAGTCACTGTAAGCCAGACAGATTAGGAAGAGCCTCACAGGGGGCGCCTGGGTGGCTCAGTCATTAAGCATCTGCCTTCAGCTCAGGGCGTGATCCTGGCCTTCTGGGATTGAGCCCCACATCAGGCTCCTCCTCTGGGAGCCTGCTTCTTCCTCTTCCACTCCCACTCCCCCTGCTTATGTTCCCTCTCTCGCTGGCTATCTCTCTCTCTGTCAAATAAATAAATAAAATCTTAAAAAAAAAAAGGAGGGGGGGAAGAGCCTCACAGAATTTGACCTAAGCCCTGGAAAGGGGGTAGAGAATAGATGAAGAGACGGTAGTACCAGGTAGTGTGGGCATTCTGAGCAAAGTTACAGAAGTTAGAAAGCATGAGGCTCTTCAAGGAACATTTAATGAGATCAGATTTTGTAGGATAGTGGAATGTGTACAAAGAGCACAATGAGCCTCGCGTTTAGAAGATTGACAGTAATGAGTTTGGAAATTTGACCTTTGTCCTATATAGATCTTAGAGAACACGGTCATAGTAAGAACGGTTTAGAAGGAGAGACAAAGTAGAGACCCGAAGTTGGAAGCTATCTTGGTAATTCAGACTTGACGTTTGAATAAGACCTCGAGACAGAAGAGTAAAAAGGTGAAGGTAGTAAGGGACTTGCCGAAGAGAAGAGATTATGAGTTAAGTTTTTAGAAGTGCTGAGTTTAGATGTTTCAGGAAATTCAAGCAACAGGAGTTCAGACAAACAACAATTAAGAATGTAGATTTGTTTGTGGGTGTGGTATTTTTTTTTTTAATAAATTTGTCTTCCCCCCATATTATGGTGATTGAGTACAGGGTCACTTCGTCTTTTATACTTGCCATTGTACTTAGGATAGGACTTCCGTCAGACGTTAAGTTGAATTTAGGGTTCATGAGTAACGTGACAGAGTAGATGATGGGCCTGAGGAAGAATGCAGGGAGGGAGAAAGGGGCTGAGGGTGGAGCTCTGGGGGTGTGCCTGTGTTGGAGCCGGAGAGAAGCCGGCAGAACCATTTCAGCAGGAGGGGAGGTATTTAAGAGGGAAGGGGAGACCTTTTCTCAGCCTGGTCAGCACTGACAGCAGCTCTCTCTGATGGGACAGCGCTCTAGAGGTGGATAAGGACGTAAGAGTTTGAGTTGTGGGACCTCGGTCTTCTTTTCCCACTCTGACATTGTCTTCCATTTTATGCTAGTTGTAGCAGTGACCTCGGAGATGGAGACTGAAGTCAGTCTTAAGCAGCCACTCAGTCTTCTCATCTTTCTTACTCCACTTCCAGACTTTTGACTCTCTCTTTGAAGACTGACGAGCTAGCAGTTTTACTCAGTGTTAGTCTGCATCTCGCCCACCCCTTGCAACAACGAACAAGTGTTATGTGTTTTTCAGGTGGTAAAGACTGGAATTGAGCAAGGGAGCGATGCTGGCTATCTTTCTGAATCTCAGGTAAAGTTCTTTCTTTTCCGTTTTTTGTTATTCAAGAAAATCAAGATCTAAAATTCTGTGTAAAGCTGAAAAAAGAAAAAGTACCCAAAGCCTACCCAAATGTTTTTCTTCCTATGATTATTTCTTAGGGTTAATCTCAGTGAGTGAGTGGATGTTAAGAACACCTTAGTCCCTGCTGTTTGAACTTGCTCTCAGTAATGAGGGTCTAGGGAGAGCAGGGCCAGAGTTCTGATCCTTTCTAAATGAATCACTGGGATGTTTATGTTCTGGAGTTGGGCTGGTTTTGTTGTGATAAAATGAATACATTGATAGAAAAATAGGTTTCTTCCTCGTTAGGGCCTAGCAATAGGACTTCGAAGGCCGGCCTCTCTTTGGTGAACTAGAGAATGGAAGGAAATGTTGTGTAGCCACTAAAAGGACACAGAGGGGCATATGAACCAGCCTTATCACCTCTTCCCACTTTTCCAACGAGTTGGTGGTATTGCAGATTGAAGTGGTGTGGGTTGTTTTTAAGTTTTAAGCAATCATTGAAGAATGACTGCTCTTTGATAATAAGACAGAAGGTATTGCAAGAGGTCAGGACAAGTTCAAGAGAAAACGTTTCTTATACTGGTTGCTTATTGCAGTGCGCTCTGCTTTAGTCTTTGGCCTCCTGTCCAGCTACACGTGTACATAGGTAATTGAAGCACAGGTTTCATGAATCGGTTGTGGTCCTTACTGTGTATGTCGTACTTGGTATTTCCTGTCTGTTCTACGTATCACAAACCACTAAACTCATGACCACTGATGGATCTCTACCCACAGTTTGAAAATCACTGGTTTACTGAATAGAATCCAGTGTCTCAAGATTAGTAGAACATTGTTTCATGTTCGATTAGGACATGAAAGCAACTTTATTAGCGGGATTCTTCCTTTGAAATGCTATTTGTAACCATACCAGTAAATTCTAGTAGTCTTGATGATGATGATAGCTGACCTTGAGACCCTAGTCATTTTACTAGCATTCTCATCTAATTCCAGCAATACTGTAAAATAAGTATTGTTTTTCCCATTTTAAGGATGAAGAGAGCTTCACAACTGGGAAATAGCAGAGGCAGGATTCAAACCCGGTTCTATCAAACCCAGACTCTAAATCTCATGTTCTTAACCACTAACCTGAGACTTCCTCTCTGTAAGCATTAGGGTACTTTTCAAAGCAAGAGTGTTTCTGCCACTTGAGGTGGTGTGGTGACTTCACGGGCCTCCTCTTCCCAGTCTTCAAAATGAGAGGGGGTTTGAGAGGACTGTGAAGGTCCCTTTTGGCCCCGACACTCTAGCTCCATGAAAACGGTTAGTTACTGCTACCTCTGGTGCAGAGAATCTGAGAGCTCAGATGTGTCCAGATCCTGGAAAGTACTGCCGGTGAGAAGACACCCCGGGGGCCCCGGAGCACCCAGGGCTCCGCGTGTGTTACCTCTGTTCTGCAGGGAAACCCGACCGAAGGAACCCCCATCACCGAGACTCTGAAGTTCTACCTTTTCCTGTTCTCCTTTACTTTTCAGAAATTTGCAGAGCTTACAATGACCAAAGAATCAAAGGCCTTGATAGGACTTTATCATGGTCAAGTCCTGTGTAAGAAAAATAAATTTGGAGCTCCACAGAAGGAAGCAAAGTAAGTTAAACTCCACCTAGAGAGCCCTTGTAGCTTTCACTCCAGAGCTAAACTCATACCTTCCGTCTTACCTGCACCTCTTCTGTCCTGAGCACGTTAGATCCCTTTTCCGACTAAGAACTTTTTGGCTTCCAGAGTTCTGCCTGTGCCGAGTTTTCCCCAGACCTCTCTAATGGCTCCTACAGAGGCTTTCTTGTCTTGCTGCTGATGTCCCCTAGAAATCTGGCTATGTCCCCTGTTCCCAAACCAAACACACACACTATGCACTGTTTAATGATCTTGTGTCTTCCTGGGACTTGAGATACCATCTCTGGGAACTCACTCTTCTTCCCCCTTAAAAAAAAATGAAGTCTCATTCTGACTATTAAAGGCTTATCCTTCTAGCTTACAACCTAAACACTTAAGATTCTACTTGCCTGTTTTATGTCCATTCTTTTCAGCTAGCCTTTCAATGCTATGCTGTCCAAAAGCTCTTCAGCATTTTAACTTTCATAATGCCCCTAAATTCACCTTCTAGCTCAGTGGCTCTCAGCCTGGGGAATGTTGCCCCCCAGGGATCATTGGTGATGTCTGGAAACATTTTCGGTTGTCACAGGTGTTTCTGGCATCTAGTGAGCAGAAGTCAGGGATGCTGGCAAACATCCCGCAGTGCATGGGACCAGCCTAAGAATCGCCGTAATCTAATCCCAAATGTCAGGAATGCCNAGGTTGAGACACATTGCTCTATCTGAGTTACTGTGAGGGCTTTCAGAGCAGCTAATGTTACTACCTTCTCCATCCCCTTCACCTTTAATGGGATTACAATCCAAATGGAAGTCAAACGGGTAAGAAATTTGGGTCAGATGTTAGCCCAGAGAGCTGATTTCCAAATAGAACATGAGCTACGACCGTAACTGCTTCTCCGGCACACGTGTTGGTCAGCAGCACTCAGTACCAGTCCGTGGCGCTTGTTCTCCCCACGGTGGACAGTATCTCGCATTCAGTGGCTGAGGTTAATCCCTTCCATGCTGCACTGGAATGAGATGGCCACCTAAGTCGGCATCTCTTCATACATTCTACAAAAATCAGACATAAACAAGGACCCATTCCCCATGCATGGCATAAATAGAAGGCAGATACACCGCTAACTTCTAATTATGTAAGAGGGAAACTTTATTAAACAGGGAAGAAAAGGAAGCAAGAGAGAAAAATATTGAGTCCTGCAAAATTACAAAACTGTAAAACACACACCAACTTCTACCTCTCCCCCACCCTACCCCTTAACCCCCATCCTTTCACCTACCAAAAAATGCCATGAATTAAAGAGACTACACTTTGCAACTGAAGAGAGTCCTCTTAAATTACGAAACCTGATGAGCCACTCTAGCCTCCTACTGTCTGCATATACCTCTTCCTGTCATATGCAGCTAGCATGCAATGCCACCTGGGGGGGGTGTTATTATACCAAATACATAAAAAACACAGGTAACATCCATATAAGTCTCATATAAAAAGAAATAAAATAAGAATCAAAATACTTAAGCTTATAAAAATTCTCCCCCCAAAAACAGCCACAATAGAGAAGAAAACTGTTAACAGAACACTTCCAAACATGAATGAAGTATCCTTAAATAAGCATTTGCAAATAAGAAAGAATCACCTTGAATCAGAAACTCAACTAAATGGACAGAAAAACAGGGTGATGTAAGAGTTGGCCTCACTTGGGAAATAAATGAGGAAAAAGGAGATAAGGAAGTAATTGTAGGGTATCCAAGGCAGGATAGAATGAACGGAAGATTTACTAAAGAACCTTGAAGAATTGGGGCGCCTGGCTGGCTCAGTAGGAAGAGTGTGTGACTCTTGATCTCATGGTCATGAGCTTGAGCCCCACGTTGGGTATACGAATTACTTAAATAAATAAATAAATAAACTTTAAAAAAAAAAAAAAAACCTTGAAGAATTGAAGAAAGGGTAGCCTTTTTCCTGCTTTCTGCACCGCCAGTAATGCCCCTGCTTCCTCCACTTCTGTCTCTGGGCTCTTTCCCCTCACCTTGGATAACTGTTTGAATTCCTTACTTGTTTTCTCTCTCTCTTTTTTTTTTAAGATTTCATTTCTTTATTTCAGAGAGAAAGAGAGAGAAGGAGTGGTGGGGAGGGGCAGAAGAAGGGAGGGAGAGAGGCAGACCCCCCCCTGAGCAGGAAGCCCCGTGCAGGGCTCAGTCCCAGGACCTGGTGATCATGACCTGAGCCAAAGGCAGCTGCTTAACCAACTGAGCCACCCAGGCGCCCCAATAAATAAATCTTTAAAAAAAAAAAAAAAACCCAAATACCCAAAACCCACTCACCATATAAATGTATGTGTTACATACATTTGAAGCTACATTTGATAGATGCTTCCAGGATTTGAAATTAGGTTTCCCTTTCAGGTCATAAACCTGATACTTAAACATTATAATCAGGATTGTTGGGAATGAAACTTTATCCTAGTATTACAAGTGTAATTTAGGTCTACATAGTGCTATAAACTTAGGCTTTTGTTCTAGAAAAAATTTTTTTAGTTATTTACTATGGGAGTATGGCATATTGCTCCATAACTATGGAAAACTAAAAAGAATAATCAGATATGATCTCTGGCCCACAAAATACTAAGAATTTAACTGAGGAGACAAAACTAACGTACACGGAGCCATTCCAGAATACTGTGGGGGTGAGCCAGATGGTTCTGACAAGTTCAAGAGAAGTTGGGGGTGGGAAAGGCGGGAATGTGCATGTATGGAGGTATTTGTGAGGAGGGGGTTAAGGTCTGGAAGCAAAGAAACCATCCAGGAGAATTTGGATCTAATCCAAGTAAGGAGTAATAACGGCACAAATTTCAGGAGAAATGAAAGCTTACAGGAAAATGGTAAAAGCACTAACAGATAAGTAGTCAGAAGAGAGGTTAGTCTTTGGGCGTATCACTACAAATTGGCTTTTGTTTGGAAACCAGAAATGCTCATGTTGACTTCAACATAAACCAGGTCGTTTTGTTTTCAGTGATCTCCAGGCCTGATTGAAGATCGATATAATTCTGTCTTCTTGTGTAGGCCAATTCTTTTAGACCTAATGGATTTTTGCCTTTAACTTTGAAAATCTCTCCCTCTGCCCCACTCACAAGCTCTCTAAATTAATTAATTAAAAGGGGGAGCCTGGGTGGCTCAGTCGGTTAAGCATCCGACTCTTGGTCTCGGCTCAGGTCATGGGATCCAGCCGGGTGTTGGGCTCCATGATAGGCGTGGAGCCTGCTTGAGATTCTCCCGCCCCCACACTGTTCAAGTACTCGCATGCTCTCGGTCTTTCTCTCTCTCTCAAAAAATTAAATAAATTTGAAAATGAGTTTTTTAAAAAAAATTATTTAAATTTTTTATAGATTAAAATTATTTAAAATACCTTATTTATAAAATCTTTATATAGATTTTTATACATAAAATTTATTTATAGATACAGATTTTATAGATAAAAATTATTTAAAATACCTTATTGTTGTGCCTGCTTTCGTTGGTTTATTGAATTACTTGGGCAATCTCCCACTTTTACTGAAATGATTAGTTTACCAAAAGTCATTCATGCTTCCTTCTAGGCACCTCGCCATTCTTGGTGCGGGGCTGATGGGAGCCGGCATTGCCCAGGTCTCTGTGGATAAGGGCCTGAAGACCATACTTAAAGATGCTACCCTAGCCGGGCTGGGCCGAGGACAGCAGCAGGTGTTCAAAGGGTAAGCCAGCTCCCTGCCTCTGTCAGCAGAGTGCTGTTTGTTTTTTGCCATTACAGGTTCCTTTTTCCCCCGAACATGGTGAGTACTGGATGCTCCATACTTAAGCTGTTTCCTTTGATTTTTAGAAATACTTATTCCTTTCCCTTCGTTTTATTGCACATAGTATAAACCATTCACATCATTGAAATCTGTAATATCTGACTGCAGAAGAGAAAACTATCAGATATTTTTAAATGCCATTTATTTTATGCTTTGATATCAAGACTAGAAATTCTCAGGTTTGTGAATTTTGGTGGTTGCCGTCTCACTGCCATATGGTTATGGAACACTGAAACAGCACGACTTTGTGGAAGACAAGGATGGAGGAAATGTGCCATAACTGCACATTGAAGGTGGGGCTGGGATCAAAACTCATGAACCTTCTATTTCTTGGCTGGCGTTACTGTAGGGAAGCAGGAAACATTTGATTCCACAATGTCTGAGGCTTTGTAGACTGTGTCTCCATCTTACCTCTGAATTAATAAAAGGTGAATATTACTCTCCCTCCTGCCCACCTATCCCTTTCTTCCTTCCACATGCTGCCTGTTTTGCAGAGGGGGAGAAACTGAGCAGCCACTTGGCCAGACTAGAAATTGGTTTTAGCCCAGTTCCATGGTCCAGTGTAATGGACAAGCTGGCTGCACGTAGACTGTCCTACGTGTGACTTTCAGTTGAATTTTTTTTTTTAAGATTTATTTATTTAGGTATTTGAGAGAGAGAGAGAACACAAGCAGGGAGGACGGGGCAGAGGAGGAGGGAGAAGCAGACCCCCCTGCTGAGCAGGGAGCCGGATGCGGGGCTCGATCCTAGGACCTGGGATCATGACGCAAGGCAGAGACTTAACCAACTGAACCACCCAGGTGCCCCTTGAGTGAGCTTTTTTAGTTGTTGTTTCTTAAATGGGGTTATGGAGCTTCAGCATGTGTGAGCTCTTTTCTGCAGGGAGGCTCTTATTGCTACCATACACGGCATGGCAGGTTTAATCATTTTGGCAGACTATTGTAAAACAGCAAGGAGTTGGAGTAAAAGATTCGTGACCAGAAGAAAAAAAAATTGGCATGTGCTCGATAACAGCATTGCCCTGAGACTAGCATGTGAGCACCCCTAAACGCCATCCCGTACAGTCACCAAAATGAGAAATTGTTGTGCTAGCGTAGGGTCCACTCTGTCCCTTCTGGATTTAGGTGCCCCACCTTTCCCTTTGGGCCTCAGAAACCTCAGGCTCTGGCGAGTGCCCCTCACCGTACTGCTGACTTGTGACCTGTTTCCTGTGAGATTAGAGCAACTAATAACATTCTGGACTCTGACAGACATCTGGTTTGCTGACTGCTCACATGGTGGTCAGAAACCAAGAGAGTTGAACCCATATTTTTAAGACTTTGAATACTTCTTAGAACCTACCTTGTGGCTCTAATTTTTCTTTTGGTTAAGGAAATTAATGAATGGGATTTAGTTCCATTCTTCATTCAGAGGAAAATTCTAGTTATTCTGAAAGTGTGGTCAGATTATAACCTGAGAGAGCCTGTTTTTCTTGGCAGTGAAAAGTAATCAGTTAAAGTCTGAGTAGCAGGAATCCTTTTTATCTCCCTGTGGGAAAGAAGAAACCTTGAGTTAATATTTTATATAATCTATATAATACTACTTACTATGTGCTGACTGGGAAATAGATTAAGAATATAAGAAATAATGCTTGGTCTCTCTTTTCCAGAAGATGACATTTACAGAATAACAAAATGATGTATAATCAGGTCTAAGTCCACGTGGTCCAGGACACACGTTGGGTGTTTCCTCTGTTACAGGGAGAGAGTTACCAGAGCCGCTTCTTTGTTTTGCCATTCCAGTATTTGTGTTTACTCCTCTTGGCAAATTTAACTGTTTTATGAGTGATAGAGTTTATGTAAGTTTCACATTTACAGGCATCTTACAGGAGAAAGGATGTGGACTTGAGGGCCAACCTGCCTTTGGCCTAGTACCTAGCCACTTGACCATGCGTCCCTCTGAGCCTATTTGAGCAACTCTTCTCTCTCAAAATGGGAGTAACAGAACTGCCTCGCAGAGTTGGTAAAAAACATAACGCAGTGTCTGGCCCGTGGACGCTCAATAAATGTTAAGTTTGCTATTCTTCCTTCTGACTAGGACTGTGTTTTTTCTAGATTGAATGATAAAGTGAAGAAGAAAGCTCTAACATCATTTGAAAGGGACTCCATTTTCAGCAACTTGATGGGGCAGCTCGATTACCAGGGTTTTGAAAAGGCTGACATGGTGATTGAAGCTGTCTTTGAGGACCTTAGTCTTAAGCACAGAGTGCTAAAGGAAGTAGAAGCGGTAAGTGAGAGGCCTCTTGCGCTTGAATCGTAGCCTGGTGAGCGGAGGACAGAGAGAGAGGCTTTTTTAAAAGGAAACTCATGGTTCTTTTTATAGGGTTGTTCATGTCCAAACTTAGGCGTTTTTATGTGAACCCATGCACAGTATGTATGTTTCAAAGTCAAGTCTGAGTCCTGAGGTAAGAAAAGCAAGGCTCATTAACATTCTGTGGGAGTTCAGTCACCCAGACATAGATAACCTCATGGAGTACAGCTCACGGTCTTGACATTTCGGTGCGGCCACAAGCCATAACTAAACTTCAGGTCTAGCCAGCACAGGAAGTAGCGGAGAAATTCTCTCTCCAGGCAGATTTCAGATGCTTACTTTGTGGGAATGCTGCTTTGGTCTTGATCTCAACCGCTCTACATGCCAGGAACAAAACAAACAAAACAAGTTCCTGTTGTGGGTGGTGTAAAGAAAGAGCCCAGAGGAGAACAAATGACAGTAACCCGGGTGCAAGATAGAACCGGGGCCTGGAGCAGCAGTCTACAGTTAAATAAACCGAATTGGACATTGTGCACACGAAATGGCACTGGCTCGGCCGCACTCCCGGTGTCCTGAGTAGTGGCCGTAGTCTTACAGTGGCCTCTGCAGGAGGACGGTCCCTGCTCCACCACACAGCCTACGGAGGGCTGAGAAACAAGACGAGCAGCTCTGTTTGGGACGGCTTCCGCTGTGGAATCCGTGCATTGGAAAACCTTTCCTTTCGACTAAGGGTAATGTAGAGTCGGCCGAGGGAGGAGGTTCAGAGGAGCTGCGTGGATTGTATTCCCTCTGTGCTGAGCGGCATTTCGGCACAGAGAGGTAGGCGTGTTCCCGAGGCTTCGAGGGTACCTGAGCCGAGGCAGGTAGATCCCGAGGAGCAGCGCAAGCAGACGCGGGCAGCATGGAGAGAAGGGCATGGACCAGCTGACTAGGTGGTGGCCTTTGCTTTGGAAAATCTGGGTTTGGGACTAGCGGCATGGAGAAGGATGTGTTAGTTTTAGCAGTTGGGAAACTAGTGATCAAGGGAAGGGAAAGAGAAAGAGGGATCAGATCAAGAGGAAGTGCAGACTCTGAGCAAACTCTACAGTGTTGACCTCTGGCTTCTAAGAGGGCAAAAAACAGGGCTGCTTAAGGCCTGGCGCTCAGAGTGTCACTCCTGCTTTCCGTTGGTAAGAGCAAGTCACAAGACTCCGGAGGCGGAAGTAGACCTTACCTCTGGATGGGAGGAGAGCCCCACGGGAAACAGGAGGGGTGGAATTGGTGCCAGCTGTCTTTGGAGACATCCGCCTGCTCTTCATAGAGTTTCCCCACCAGCGTGAGGCGCCATAGCGCTCAGACATGCCGTTCGAGCCTCTTCACTTCCTCGCAGTCACGCTCTGCTTTCAGCTCACACTTTGATTAACGAAAATCCGGGGGCCTTACACAGCTGACTGCCGAGCCAGGTTTTGTCCGACAGGTGCCTCTCTAGCTTTTTCCCCATTTTTCTATTTAGAAAAATCTTAATGTGGTGTTTTACCTTTGTCCCCATTATAATTGATGTTATTTTACACTCAGCTTTTCAGTGTGTTGCCTGTATCTTGAACCTTGATTCCCATCTCCTGTGTTAGGATTTTGCCTGTCCCAGTGTGCACAAATTTAACAGGTGTGCCTTCCGTGTTTTCTATGCACACAGCTGAATACATGAATAACTTGGGATCGTGAACAGAATGCTGAGACAGTCTCCATTAGAGACTGTTCTCCAGGATGGTAAAGCTAATGGTTAATAGGATTCGTGTGCCATGGATTAATTACAGTGGTGCACGGTTTTAACAGCACCCTGTATAAAATGAGCTAGGCATGCATGTTCTGGCTTGTTCTTATAAAGGTAAAAGGTGGGGGGATCATCAGCTTTCGGATTCGAGGGCAGATCCAAACAAGAAGAGGGATTGATACGCGTGCTGGATCTTGAAATGAATGAGATTTGACTCAAGGTTATCTTTTCAGTATTTATCTGAGGTGTCTTATTTACCTGACTCCTGAGATGCAGCCTCCAGGTTAGGACGCTGAGCCAGAACTCAAAGAAGGCTGAATGGGAAAGAGAACGAGGCCAACACAGTCCCCATCACAGAAGCGCTGGGTGGTTGTAAATGTTGGCCGAATAGTACCTACTGTCTGAGCAGCTGTGGGGGTAGCGGGGCCCAGCCCAGGTTTCATGTCTTAGCTCCGCTTCGGGCTCCAGTCATCTCCCAGGCCTACGTGACACATTCTTAAATGCTTTTCCCCTGCAGGTGATTCCGGATCACTGTATCTTTGCCAGTAACACATCTGCTCTCCCGATCAATGAGATTGCTGCTGTCAGCAAAAGACCTGAGAAGGTAAATTCTAAACAGAGGGAAGACCCCGAAGTAGTTTCCTGCCGTGGGCATCCTGAGGAGGGCGTAGAAAATGAGAAGGGCCGGGTGTGCATTGTGAGGTGAGGGGGTGATGACGTCTTCCCCCAAACTGGGCACAGAGAAGCTAATACTGTGACAATTGTGAGATGCTGGGACAAATGAAGTACAACCAAAGTATACTTTTATAGGTGATTTGCATCCCTAACAGCTCGTAAAACCTACCTTTATTACGATTAGGTATTTAAAGATAGGCCCACGGGGCACCCGGCTGGCCCAGTCGGTAGAGCATGCGACTCGTGATCTCGGGGTTGTGAGTTTGAGTCCCATGTTGGGTGTAGAGATTACTTCAAAAAAATAAAATCTTTAGAAACATTTTTAAAATTTTAACAAATAAAAATAGGCTCTAAAATAAGAGGGGATACTCCAGAATTTTGATCACTTCAGCTACAGAGCGGACAGTGGTGACGATCTAAGACAGGTTTGGTTCCAGTTCCACATCCAAGAATACAAGATCAGGGGGTGCGGTGAAGCGTGTCCACCTGTGGGTTCACTGAGAGCTTCTACCCGGGACATGAAAGGGCAGAAGCACTTCCAGTGAGTATTTGGAATGATGCCTGGAAATTATCTTCGGGCTTCTGTTGTCTACCAGAGTAACGCAGGGAAAGTGAAATCACTCAAGGAGAAATAAAACCCCTCACCTCTCTAGCAATCAGCCTCAGCTAACCAGAGCCAGCCAAAAGTAGGAAGGAAATAGAAAAGACCTTTAAGCAGCTGAAATGAAGATAGAGTCCTTACATGGAAAACACAAGTCTGTTTACTCCTATTCTGATAGCTCAGTAAGGCAAGGTAATCTTATTTCTTAGCACGCCGAAGATGGAAGCAGTATGGGGCCTGACAGAGGCAGGTTCAGGGACGGCAGGAAAAGGTCACAGGGAGCAGTGTGACACTGAGGGAAGACACAGGAACAGTATAAAGGCAGAGTGACAGTCTGGCTGTGTCACATCACTCAGAGCGCCTCGGCAGCATTTAAGTCAGTCAAGGAGACTCCTTGATGCTAACTTCTCATTCTCCCAGTGGAGTGGGGAAAGTGTCATGCTTTGCAGTCCTGGCCTCCAGGTAGCTGGATACCTTCTGCCACCTGCTTCCCCTGTTATGTAAAATTAAGCTCAAAGGGGCACAGGGAGGGCAACCAGCCATCTGTTTATCCAGGACAAGTTGGTCACCTTTGACCCAACTTTCTTGAATCATGCAGATAGATTTTGCTTGCGGTAGTGATTACACGAGTGTGTACGTAATTGTCAAAACCATCCAAGTAAAGACCTTAAGGTCTGTGCGTTTGATTAGGAATAAGTTATAGGTCAGAAAGCCTAGTTCCTTTTGCTCAGAAGTCTGAGTCTGACTCAGGTCCTGTCTTTTTAGTTTATTTATTTTTTAAGATTTTATTTATTTATTTGACAGAGACAGCCAGCCAGAGAGGGAACACAAGCAGGGGGAGTGGGAGAGGAAGAAGCAGGCTGCTAGCGGAGGAGCCTGATATGGGGCTCGATCCCAGAACGCCGGGATCACGCCCTGAGCCGAAGGCAGACACTTAACGACTGAGCCACCCAGGCGCCCCTGTCTTTTTAGTTTAGACATAAGGAACAGTTTAGGGTTTAGGAGCAACTTTGGATTGGTAAGTTTATGGGACATTGAAGTGACCTGCGCATTACATAATGGAGAGTAGGCAGGCTTTGGAGACAGGCCAACTGTGATGGAATCCCATTGCCATTCACTAACTGACCCTGAGCTACCAATTTTAACCCCCAATGACTTTTTTCCTCATCAAGATAAGACTGACTGGTTCAGAGCGATGGATTAAATGTAAGGAATAAATGGCGAATGTACTAAAGAACAGCGGATAGCCAGCAGTCAGTAAATGGTAGATATCATTAGTTATATCTTCAAGCAAGGGTAGGGGGAGCAGAACTATACATTTTATGATTAAATTCATAAATTTATGAATTCTCGCCCACAGCAATTCAGTTGGGAGGACTAATTGTCAGCTTAAGTAGGAGGTTCTGAACTTCAGCGTGTATCAGAATCAATCACCTGGAAGGTCTTTTTTTTTTTTTTTCATAAAGATTTTATTTACTTGAGAGACAGCACAAGTAGGCAGAGTGGCAGACAGAGGGAGAGGGAGAAGCAGACTCTCCGCCGAGCAGGGAGCCCGATGTGGCCTTGGTCCCAGGGCCCCGGGATCATGACCTGAGCCGAAGGCAGCCGCTTTAACCGACTGAGCCACCCAGGCGCCCCTGGAAGGGTTCTTAAACACAGATCTGGACCCTGCCCCAAATCTCTCATTCAGTAGGCCTGGGTCTGGGGTGGGCCTGAGAATTTGTAGTTCTGAATTTCCCAGGCAATGCTAGTGTTGCTGGTCCCGCTACGTCACTTGGAGAATCATTGGTTTAACAAATCTTCAGGTGCATTTGAATGTTGATAAATTTTTTTTAAGATTTGAAAGAGAGAAAGAGAATGCGGGGGTGGGGGAGAGGGGCAGAGGGAAAGAGAGAATCCCAGACTCCCCGTTGAGCTCAGAGCCCGACACAGGGCTTGATCTCAGTGACCCCCACATCATGACCTGAGCCGAAATCAAGAGTCGGACGTTCAACCGACTGAGTCACCCAGATGGCCCGGAATGTTAAATGCTATTTAAACCCAGTATCCTGGTAGTGAGACCTATCTGTGTAAAATCCAGACACATCTGACAGTCCAGCGTATTAACGGATTCTTCTGCCTAGCCCTGCATCCCCCACCTCTAAACCTCAGTATCAGTAGTGTGAGTGAGGAATGAATGCTTCCGTGATAAATCTAGTTCGGCCATTAGCTGTGATTTTGGCACTAATTGTTGGTAGAATCTGTTGCCCTCAGTGAAGGCTCTAGAAGCAGATGGAAGAGGAAGATTCCAATGAGCCCTCTGAACATACTGAACTTTTTATCAAAGAACCGCAGAGCCAAACCACTCAGCCGGATCTCCCTTGCTTTCCTAGCAAAAAAAATGAGTGCTAGCCGGTTTCCTCCTCCGCGTTCTTAGCTCTGTTGGCTTTGCGCTCCCCTTGCCAGGTGATCGGCATGCACTACTTCTCTCCTGTGGACAAGATGCAGCTGTTGGAGATTATCACAACCGAGAAAACATCTAAGGACACGACCGCTTCGGCGGTAGCCGTCGGGCTCAAGCAGGGGAAGGTCATCATTGTGGTTAAGGTAAGGAGCTGTGTAACAGCAGCGGATGGGGGCAAAGTTCTGTTAAGATTCCTTATACCTTCAGGCTCGTTTATAACTATTTTGGGGGAAATAGGTCACCTTTTGGTATGATTTCCCCTTGTGTGCAGTGTGGACAGTGGTATGGACTGTGCTGCTGAGTCAGGGTCTGAGAGTGTCTGGGACGTGGCAGGGTCTCCCAGCCATTCCAGAACTTTCGGGTGGCTGTGAAACCCTATGCCGTGCTGCCTTGGCTGTGGCTTCCCCCACAATGTAATTTTAACGATTCTGTTTGGGAATATAAATTGCCTTGAATTTTGAAATGACACGTGGGGAAGAGAGCCTGCTTTCAGCCTCGCGTCGTACCTACAGCGGAGGGGCCAGCGAGCTCACGTTCTCTCCCTCGGCAGGACGGACCTGGCTTCTACACCACCAGGTGTCTCGCACCCATGATGTCTGAAGTCCTCAGAATCCTCCAGGTTGGTACTGCTCTCGGAATGTTGGAGGCATCTTCCACTCACTCCTTAAACCAGTCCTCCAGACTAGTACTGTCAAGATGAGGAACAGGCTTCCTTCTAATACACCAAGTCCAGGCTCTTCTCCAAGAAGCCCCATTTGTGCCCGGTCCTTCCACACAGTGGTGGGAAATCATGGAATTTGCTGCCCTACAAGGGGCAGAACTTTCGCTCTGCTCCCTTCCTCCCTCCTCCACTAGGACCAAACGCCTCCTGACGTGCTCTTCTGCACAGCTCCTGCCTCCCTTTGAGGCGGGAGCAGACAGACAGACAGACAGGCCCACTTGGTCTGATAGGTGCTGGAGCAGCTTCTGCTACATACCTCCTTGGGGACACCTCCTCGGACAGGCTCGGGGGCTCCACCACACTGCTCTGTGGGGTGGTCTCTTCTCTGAGTTGTGGGAGACTTTGCCCTGTCTGCCACGGAATCTCAGGACTACTGAGATTCAGAATTGCAGACAAGGAGGGAATGAATAACGTATTCATCTCTGAAATGAAGTCGTTCAGTCCGAGAAGTGCGGTGGGATAGGGCAGGCTCAGACTTTCCCCCATTGGCTCCCAAACCCTTGCTTTCCCTGAGTGGGACAGCCCCAGTCCTGGCCCGGCGGCACCCAGGAGAAGCAGGTGCAGGAGGGCCAGCGTGGGGAGCCCTTGCGGGAGGGTCTGGAACGCCTTCCTCCCCTAAGTTCCCTGCTTACCTCCCGTTCAGGAAGGAGTTGAGCCTAAGAAGCTGGATTCCCTTACCACAAGCTTTGGCTTTCCTGTGGGTGCTGCCACGCTGGTCGATGAAGTGGGTGTGGATGTAGCAAAACACGTATCAGAAGATCTGGGCAAAGCCTTCGGGGAGCGGTTTGGAGGTGGAAGCGTAGAACTGCTAAAGCAGATGGTGTCCAGGGGCTTCCTGGGTGAGTAGCCGCAGAGGAACTGACACCGTCAGAGCAGTTTCCTGAGACACATGGTTACAGAAGGCCCATGTGGGAGTTTTTCCTGAACACAGAGCCCACTATCATGGGCAAGTTTTTAAATGGTTTCATGACAACCTGTTAGGCAGAACCCTGGCCTGAGTCTCTGCCATTGCCCAAGGTACGCAAGACAGGCCTTTTCATCGGGCCCAAGGCCTCTAACACGCTTGTGATGCTGCAGGAGCAGACTCGGCCCCGTGGCTCGCTCTCTTGGCAAAGGAACAGCAAAATCACCACTAGGACCAGGGCATATCCTAGGTCCTGGTGTCGCATAGCTGGACATTAAAGCTCACCCAAGTGGCCTTTCCCATCCACATACACAGATCTTCAAGCCCTGAGAAACACGAGATCGTTTTTCCTTCTTTGCCGACTCTGCTGACAAACACTAAATTTGTAGGGTTTAGCTAGACAGACAAATTCAGGAACACAGTTGAGAGGCTCGAGCTTTACAGCGGACTTGCAGGCCTAGGCTCTGAGACTTGGTAATTCTCCCGCTTCTGGCTTCTTTTAGGTCGCAAGTCTGGGAAGGGCTTTTACATCTACCAGGAGGGTGTGAAGAGTAAGAATGTGAATTCTGACATGGATGGTATTTTGGCAAGTCTGAAGGTGCCCCCGAAGTCGGACGTGTGAGTTAACTTTAAGTACCTAATAGCGTGGGAACCTGTTTCTCTTCAGTCCAGAGCTTCTCAGCCGTCTTCCATCTTCCCTGTGATAATCACCTTACCTGACCAGAATACTTTTGCCCTTCCGAAACGTCCTGTCTCATTTTCTGCCAGGCATCGTGGTAAGGACTGTAGCTGAGCCTTGGAAAGATCCCTGCTCCAGCCTTCCTCTGAAGGTCTGGAGAGCAACTAGAAAAACTATCATCCTAGGCCCCTTTCACCCGCCCCAGCCCTCTTTATCATTTCTAATTGATGGCTGACGTTGGCAGGAGCGGCCGTCTGCTCCGCCCAGCCCGTTCCAGGTGCCAGCCTCTGGTTAGTTAGGGCAAGGAGCTCTGAGCCATCCTGCCAGGAGCAGGGCCGGCCCTCGGAGCGCCAGTGGCACCAGCCTTCCTTCATCTCTGCACTGCAGCCCCTGTACCCCTCCCCCCCGTGACGCTTCCTCTACCTGAACGTCTCTCTCCCCCCCGTCGGCAGCTCCTCTGACGAAGACATTCAGTACCGCCTGGTGACCAGATTTGTGAATGAGGCCGTCATGTGCCTGCAGGAAGGGATCTTGGCCACACCCACAGAGGGGGACATCGGCGCAGTCTTTGGGCTCGGCTTTCCCCCATGTCTTGGAGGTTGGTCTTGCAAGTTGGGAAGGTAGCTTGATTTATCCTAGAGCTCGTTCTGTTGTCTCCTTCCGCAAAGTCCTGGTTTTCCTTTTAGGGCCCTTCCGCTTCGTGGATCTGTATGGTGCTCAGAAGATCGTGGACCGGCTCAGGAAGTACGAGGCCGCCTATGGAACACAGTTCAGCCCGTGCCAGCTGCTCATCGACCACGCCAGCAGCCCTAACAAGAAGTTCTTCCAGTGAGCAGGCCCTGGCCCTGCTCCCTGGCACACTCGCCCAGCGGCCAGCCGCACTGGGGCGCTGGCACAGTGGCGTCGACACGTACCAGAGGAACCAGGAGGCAAACACTCCGGCCCTGGATGTGCGCCCTGGTTAAAGTGCCTTCAGCTGGGACAGCCCCGCCCTCCTGGGGACGTCTGGCTGTGAAGGAGTTTGCACTTCATGTTAGGAGGAACCCGTTAAGTCCCGACACCCCGAGCACCAGTGTCTCCAGAGCCGTCTTGCTGCCTGTTCCTCCGGGGCCGGGGGGTGGCCCGGGCCGTTCCGCACCCAGCCACATACGTGATAACAATAAAAACCAAACTTCTAACAGCCTCTCTGCCTGCTCCTCTTTCTTCTGTCTTTGCCCTTCCAGTTTAACCCCTCCCCTTCAAGGAGCCAGAATAAAGCCCTGGGCTTTGGGGGTGTGAATGTGTTGGGAGAGTTCTAGGCAGCACCTTAAGAGAGAGACCGTGATGACAAAGGGGGACTTGATGCGCCAAAGCCTTTGAAACCTGGCCGTGTTGACCCGCTCTGGCGGGCTTCTGCTTGCCATGGGGGAGAGGCCCGACTGACCAGAGCAGGGGAAGTGCCACAGGCTTGGAGGCTGGGAGAGACTTCTTTCCCCAAACCGTAATGCCTTGTAGCACAGTGGTATCCAGTTCTTTCCGTGGTGGGACTCACGTGTTCTCAGGATGTTACCGTTTGAGTGAAGCAGAGGAGAGAATATTTTCCTGGTCAATAGATCCTGCTCGTCTTGGCTACCCCAGAGCATGGAAGGACAGATGGATCATCGGAGACCACACTGAGCAGTTCAAGGAATGCTGAGCCAACCCTGCGCGCCTGTCCTGGTAGCAGCAGCACCCTGAGGCTCGTGACCAGTCTGACAGAGGGGCCCACACTGCACGTGTGCAGACCATACTCTGCAGGCCATGCTCTGAACTCGTGGGACCCACTGCTCCTGCCTCCACTCCCGGTGCAGCCCCTCACGTCCCCCTGGTGCCAGCTGTGCCGGAGCCGTGGGCAGAGAGCTTTGCGCTGTCTCCACGGACTACTCACGGTTGCTGTGAAGCCAGACTCTAAAACCAAGTCATCTGTGCGTTGGGATTTTCAGATGACCGGCAGAAAATAGAAAACGGATCTTCTCGCCAGAGCCATTAATGGGCTTCTAAATGGGGTCTCTGGGAGAGCCTCAGGCAGGCATTTGGTCAGTGCAGGAACTTAAACTTGGGCCCTGGCTGTTGACCTGGAGCTTTCCACTCAGCACGAGAAGGTAGAAATTAGGTTGAAACGGTGGGAACTGGAAGGTGCCTGTAGGGTCGGGGCTGAGGAGGGGCTTTCAGAAGGGAACCCAGGAGTGGGCAGCACGCACACCCCATTCCAAAGTCCTCCCCTGCCCAGAGGCCTACACGTCGTACCTGTCGGTCCCGGGGCCCTCCAGAGGAAGAGAGCGTGGACGCCCAGAGTTGCACCCCCACTACTGTTCAGCGCTCCAGAGTTTATTTCCCGAGTCCTTGAGGATTCACAGAGTGATCGGCAAGGAAACCCAGTGCTTCAGCATGACCGCGTGTGTGCTCTACTCCCGACTCCCCTCCCCTGCGCGGGGCACAAGCACCAGCACGGCTTCACTACTCGAGAGAAAAATGGAGGAAATAAATATCTAGGTAGGCTAGATAAGGCCGAAAAGAAGCCTGGTCTGTCTAGGGCCCGACGCTAGTGGCATGAGCAGTTAGTGCGGCTCGGGGTGGGTGACACCGGGAGAGCGCGGGGGGACGGGTAGTGTACGCAAAGGCCAGCTGCTCCAGGTGCCAGCAGATCGCTGTGCCCGGGACCCAGACCCCAGACGCCTGACCTGAGGCATATGAACAAGGGCAGGAGGCCCGAGCTCCAGGAGCAGGAGAGCCGGTTTTCCCAAACCACCGTGCTTTCTCCTTCCCACCTATCCCACCTGTGCCAGTGACAGAAAACCAGAGGAGGACACCACGTGTTTGCCAGAGTCAAGTGAAGGGGGCAGGAGACGGGGGAAGTGGGGGTGATTGAAGGCCACTTGCCTCTAGAATCCAGGAGCAGCTGACCGCAGTCTACCTGCTCGTCCATGGAGTGAGAACCTTCTCAGACCGGACCCAAGCCGGCAGGACGGAAGGCAGAAGCCCGGGCACTAGAGCCGTCAGGGGACACCTGCCGTGCTAACTAGATGAGCAGGTCCGCAGTGCACGGAGCTGGAGCCTCGAGGCGCAGTGGCACAGGCTCGTCCTTGACACCCCTGCACCCGGGGCCAGGGCCCGAATTCATAGTAGGGGAAAGGAAGGGCACCCCAGAGATACAGAAACGGCCCCCAGACTCTGGGGCCGCTAAGGCCAAACGTGCACAGAGCACAGAGGAGAGAGGGGGCACTTGGGGAATTTGTGCTTAGATTACGGACACCTGCTTCCCTGTGCCTAACCTGCACCTACAAGCTTGAGCGGCGCGAGAGGTCTGTGAAGCTCTGCGTCAGGACGTGGGAGGATGTCGGGTCACCATCCTCCTTTTGACACGCGCCCCCCGCGGGAATCACAGCAACGTGTCCCCAGGCCCAGGTGTGCACTGGCACCTCCAGCCCCCTCCCCACTCGGCACAAAGGCCAGACGTCCCCGTTTCCAAGTGTGTCTGCCCTGGATTCACCCCGAGGGGCAGCCTAGCTGCCTCCATCTCGGCACAGACTCTCGTTGCGGGAAGATCTGCTCCGGGCGCGGCCCCCGCAGACCCGGCTAACCCCCGCCGCCTCCGCGCTGGGAGGCTCAGATCTTGGGCCGCCAGCCTTTGATGAACTGCATGATCTTCTTGACCTGCAGCTTGGTGAGATGGAAGTCATCCGCCAGGATGTCCTCACTGAGCTGCACGAAGATGCTGCCATCAATGCGTTCCCGGGCAAAGAAGCTCACCACGTCCTCCGAGAGCCCAATGAAACGCAGACTTCGAGAGACTTCTTCCAGGGAGAGTGCAGACAGGTCAGCAGGGGGCTGCCAGGAGGAGGCATCCCGGCCTCCCCAGCCTGCAGTCCCCTCCCGGGGACTGGCAGGAGGCCCTTCCAGGCGCCCTTGGGGGAGAAGGAGCCGTGCTCCGCCTGCCTCGGGCCCCTGCAGGGCCACCGGTGACAGCGGGGTGGGGACCTGCCGCAGCACCAAGCTTTCTGGTTCAAAGGCCCTGGGGGGTCCAAGCGGCGAAAGGCGGGGTGCCCCCATAGCTCTGGGCTCCTGACAGCGCAGCAGCTCAGGCTCTGGAGAACTGCCCTGGCCCAGCTCAAAGGGATCAAAGGGCTCCAGGGATGGCTCCTGCCACTCAGAGGAAGAGGAGGAGGAGGTGGGACAGGAGGTGGGACAGGAGGTGGGAGCAGCGGGATAGGCCTGGCCTGGTGAGCCCGGGCCTGGAGAAAAAGCAGGGCTGGAGGTAGCCAGGGGACCCGAGCTGGTGATGGGCCCAGAAGAGGAAGCCACTGAAGGGCCCGAGGTGTAGGCAGGCCCCGAAAAGGGGTTGAGAGCTCCGAACGGAGCAAAGCGTTTCTGGGGGTGAGAGGGCTTGAACAGAGGCGGGCAGCTGTGATACGCCTTGACGGGGGTGTCAGCCCCCAAGAGGGAGGTGGCTCGACCGCTCAGGGGCTCTGCAAGGGCCCGGGCGGCCTGGCTGGGCTGCGTGGTCGAGGGCAGGGGTCCCGGGGGTGGGCGGCTGGAGGACTCGCCTGCCTTGCAGTCTCCCCAGGTGCATGGGTAGCAATAAAGGGAGTAGGCATCTGGTGACGGAGAGCCGCTGCCACTGCGAGAACCTGCCCTGTGGCCGGAGAGAGACACACACAGACGGAAGGGTAAGCCAGTGCAAGGCGGAGACGCCACAGGCTCACACGCAGGACACGGCAAACCGCTCCGCCAGGCCAGAGACCGCCACTCGGATCTCACAACATCTGCTCGCACCCCAGCCCCCAAGGCCCGAGACCCCCTGGGACTGGCCTAATCTTTCTTCCAGCCTCTCCTACACCAGGAAAAATTAAACTAAACTGAATTACATAAAAATTTTAATAGAGCAAAGAGCAGTCCATCCTGTGGCCGATGCCAGTCTGGAGGGAACCTGAGCAGTGTTCCCACCCAATCGTCAGCACTTAGGAAAGGAACCAGCCGAAGCAGGAAGGCGGAAAGCGAAGCAGTGCGTTCCAGCCCCGGCACCCTCCAGAACTACCCGCTCTGGACGGCAGGCCTGGATTCTTCCTCTCCCTCAGCACTGGCTCCCCTCTCCCTGCCCTTCCCCTCCTCAATCGCCCTCAGGAGGACCCAGCACCGAGAGAAGGCAGGGGCTCACCCATCCTGGAGGCCAGACGAGTAGTAGGAGAGGCTGGAGCTAGGCGAGTGGACAGGCTGCAGCTTGGAGAAGCGTGGGGGCACCGGGGGGCTGCCTGAGAGCCGGCCGCTGTCATTGCCACCCCGGGGAGGTACAGGGGGGGCATTGAGCAGGCGGCACTCCTCCTTCACCTGCAAGCAGAGGGCCATGACTCCACACCCTGTCCCCAAGCAGCAGACACTCCTATCTTCCCTTTCCTAAGCAGGTGGACAAGGAGGGTGTCTGGACCTGACACTTTGCCATGAGACTGCCTTTGCCTTACCTCCAACTACTCACCCACCCCCAACCCTTCTGGTCTCTCCAGCCTGTTTCACTCTGAGAGAGCCCACATACACCATCTACCATGGCCTTGGAAACCCATCATGAATGTAAGAGAAGACAGAAGTAGATCGAAACAGGTAAGTCAACCTAGTCCCCCCTCAAGGAAAAGGAAAGTGGTGTGACAAGGAGACGAAAGGGAAGGACAAGTATCTGCCATCTGGATCCCTTCTTTATAAGTCAAATACTCAAAGTGGACTCCCTGGGATGTTAAAAACTATAGTCCATTTCTATGAACAAGTATGGTTGGGAAATTCTGCGTTAGGCATAAATAGGGTTCCTTAGTGCAGGACTTCTCAGAGCCTTAAATAAAACCAAAGTTCTGTGGCTCCAACGTAAGGAGGGGTTGAGCTAGGAATCATCCACTACATTTTTCTAAACTTATTCCATCACAGGGCCTTCTTTTCACTGGACAACTTAAAGGACTCCTTTTCTGTGGGACCTTCAGAGCTCATCCCCAAATTCTCTCAAGCTAGAGACCTACTAGCATCTTTGTCTCCAGAACTCCCAGTGCCGCTGTCTCTAGTATGCTTTACTACAAATCTGCTCCTGTGTCTTTCCCCTTGTTCTTCTCCCCTTCCACCGCCCCCCTCCCAGGTCCCCTCTGTCACACACTCCAGGGGCTGCAGGCTGGGGCTCAGGAGAACTTGCATCTGGCCGGCCATCTTCCTCCCTGGAGGAGAGAGAGCCCCCAGCTCCGCTCCCTGCCTCCCACCCTTCCCTTCCCGCCAACATGGCGGCCACTCACCGCCTCGGACTTGGGGGGGACGGGGGGAGGCGACGGCGCCTCGGGCTCCAGGCGGGGCGGCCCGGCGGCCCCGAAAGAGATGAGGTCGGGTCCAGGGGGCGCCCGGGCCCGGCCCTCGGCGAGGCCCTCGGTCGCCTGGTGCGTCCACAGCTCCTCGTAGGGGATCTCAGCGGGCGGCGCGGCGGGCTCAGGGGCGCCGGCCCAGTCCGGGCTCACGTACTCCTGGTCGCAGTCGCCGGGTGGGCCGGAGGCGCGGGCGGGCGCAGGGGCGCGCGGGGGCGCGGCGGTGCAGAGGGCCGAGAGGGCGCTGGCTGGCGCAGTCATCAGCCAGTTCGCGGGGCCCGCGCATGTCGCGGAAGGCTCGCGCAAGCTCGCCGCGGCAGTAGGAGGCGCTGTCGCGCACCAGGCGCTCCACGCGCGGGTCCCCGGCCAGCAGGCCCTGCGGCAGCGCGAAGCGCGGCGTGTCGGTGAGCAGCAGGAAGTGCAGCGGCGCCGGGCCCTCGCGGCGCAGCGCCAGCCCCAGCACCACGGTCTTGGAGATGATGCTGACCAGCTTGTAGCAGTGGCCCTCCCGCACCGGGTGCAGGTCGTACGGGTTGCGCGGCGGCCGGCTGGGCACCAGCACGTTCACCGGCAGCCGCACGCGCTCGATGATGGCACGCACCGTGTGCTCGCCCTCCTGCATCTGCAGCTCCAGCGGGCTGCGCGTGCTGAAGCGGCCCTGGCACTGGAAGGGCAGGCTCAGGCTCTCGTTGGTGCGGTGGTTCATGCAGATGAGGCACGGCATCTTGCCCTTGATGGGCCTGCGCGCTCGCCGCGGCCGCCGCGTCCCCGCGCCCAGCCGCGCCACCCCGGCCAGCGCCCCAGCCCGGCCCAGCTTGCGCAGCAGCGTGGTGAAGCGCGAGCGCTCCTTGGGGGTCTTGGCGCATAAGATCTCCGCCTGGCCCATGAGAGTGAGCTCGTCGCCCGCGTGCAGCGTGAAGTTGTAGACCTCGCTGTCCTCGCTGAATTCGCCCGACACCACCTGCGGAGCCCAGAAACGCGGGAGGCCTGAGCCGGAGCCCCAGGGCAAGCCACCCTTTGAGGCTCCCAGGGTGGCGCTGAAGCCCGGTCAAGACCGCTGGACTGGGGGGCTCGGAGACGCACCTTCCCGCCTGGAAAGGCCACAGAGCATTGTGCAGCCTTACATGAGCGGCCTCACGTAATAACTTACTTGGAAGAACTGCTGTATGTACAGGGACATACTTAAGAGACTATCCAATAAATGACAACTTTTAGCATGATTATCTTTACAATGTGGGCAGTAATAATGCCCCACCCACTCCACAAGGCTACTGTGAAGAGAAATGAGTTGATGGATAAGGGTTTGTAAACAGTAAAGAGCAATCTGTACACAAGTGGGGGCCTGTCGGTACTGCGTCCCCTCCCCCAACAACCACTACCCCTGCACCGGTGGACGCTAGCACAGGCTGCCCCGACGGTCTCCAGGTCAGGGCAGGACACTCCACACACGGCCCGCCTCACCACCTTTCCAGAAAGTTCTGCAGGCCTGTCGGTCATGCACCTAGCTCTTCTGATACAGCCCAATCATGCCATCAAGGAGCTGCCAGGAGCCACACTGACCCCTTCCGCCTAAAGGCAACCCTCCAACCAGTGTGGGGGCATCCTGCCTGGTGTGGCAAGGACTGACCTTGACACTGAAGGTGATGGCTTCCATCACAAAGATGCGGTCAGGGAAGACACTGGCCACCTCCTCCACGCTGCTGAAGTACCTCACTGGCTCCCGCACATCCCGGGCCTGCTCCAGGAGCTTGAACTTCCCTACGAAGGAGGAGCACAGGCTGCTAGGGCGGGCCTGCCTGCTAGTCCCTGCTTCCTGCTACCCTCATGGCAGCCAGCCCCGCTGGGACCCAGGCGGCCAGAAAGGCAGGTTTGCACCCACAGGAGGTAGAAGGGGCTGGCCAGCCGGCTCAAGGGCAAAGGTGACCACAGACATAGCACCTAGAACCCCAGGGAGAGCTTGTGGGTGGGTGAGAAATCCAGATGCAAAGTAGCAGCTGAACACTTGCCCACAGAGCTGGCCTCTAACCACGCATCAGTGTGCCACTGGAGATGCTGGCTCCTAGCTCTGTCCCAGCCCCACTCTGACTTGCTGGGACCCTAGACAAGCCCCTCCCCCTCTCTGGGTCCTCATCTGAGGGTGCTGGAACAGGTGATTCGGGGCCCTGTCTGGATCTGGCATCCGACGTGTCAACGTCGGATTACTGACCCTCACCACTGCACTGGGCAGACTGGGGGCTCAGCCCTAGACCTTGGAGGCCTCGAGAGAGCCGCACAGACTCCAGCTCTGTTCCCTCTCCCTGTCCTGGTCCCAACGTCCAGCCCCACCATTCCAGAGGCCTCTGACCTGAGCCCAGCAAAAGCCCCTCCCTCAGAGGAGGCCTTCCAAGCCTACAGTTCAGGGCTGTTTTGGCTGGCTCAGCGGATGCCCCCAGAAGACACGGACTTTCAAAGAAGGAGGCTAATCCATGAAGCTAACACCCTGTGTAAACAGTCTCGCCTCACTGGTCACACACACATCATGCGCCCACCTACGTGAGCACAAAGACAGGCTGCGAAACTCCCGGACATCTGGACGGATGACCCCTTCTCGGGCCTTCCACAGACAGAGGAGAATCTTAGGTGAGGGGTCAACAGGCCAAGGTGAGACAAGGAGGCTCGTTAGCTTCCATAGTCTTCCTGGTGGTTGGTGCAGTCAAGGGCCAAGCATGTATTCAATCCACAGTTATGGGGCCCACTATGTGTGCCAGACGTTGGGTTAGCCCAGGCAGAGGGTGCAAACCCAGGGACTCCCACAGAGTGCGTGAGCACCCACGGCCAGCAGGTGGGGACCCGGACTAGAGAGCCGGAGGACCACAGAGTTAGAGGGAACCCGCCTGGCAGCCTGAGGGGATCTTGAGAGAAGGAGAAGAGTTTTATGGAACAGACCTGCACACGGAAGAACTGGCTCGAACCAGACCGAGTCTCGAGAGCAGACTGCCGGCCGATAGGGGAGGTCTGTGCCCAGGACTTGAGGAAGGGGACGACAGCAGGGGAAGTAGCACCCGGATGATGAAATGCTCTGAATGCCAGACTAAGGCAGAAGGATTCTACTCAGGAAGAAATGAGCTTTGGGCTTTTCGGCTTTTCGCCTAAATTCAATCCCAACGAGATCCAAGTCTTACACCTGAGGTACACCGGTGGGGAAGCTGGGGCCACGTCTGCTGGGCCCCCAAGACTGGCCCCCTGGGTCCGTCTCCAAACAAGGTGAGTGAGGACATCGCCTGGGTCAGTGGTGATTGCAAGGGTCTAAGGAGGACAGTGACATTGACCATTCAGGACAGACAGGCCCAGACTGAACTGGTACCTTCTGCCTCTGCTCTGATCATTGAAGCCCTCAATGAACCGCCAAGAGACAGAAAGAAGCAGAAAAACCTGAATCATAGTGGAAACATCACTTTTGAGGAGACTGTCAACATTGCCCCACAGAAGCGGCATGCATCTTTAGCTAGAGAACTCTCTGGAACCATTCAAGAGATCCTGGGGACTGCCCAGTCTGTAGGCTGCAAGGATGATGGTTGCCACCTCCATGACCTCAGACAGCATCAACAGAGGTGCCGTGGGATGCCCGCTAGGTAAGAAACAGAAAGGGAAGTATTTCAATAAAGGGTCATCTGACCCCTCCCCTCAAAAAAACAAAGAGACAAAAGAAAAAGAAATGAAAGCAATTACAGTGTTTTGAGCAAGGAAATGCCAAGATCCAAGTTGAGCTCCGTAAAGAAAGTGGGGCGGCCGGTCAGGTAAATCAGCCAGTGACCGCTCTGCAGCCGAGCTGGAACAGCAGCTGCGGGAACAGCAGAATCCAGCAGACCGAGGGGTACGTGGAAGGAAGACCAGGGTGGCACATTAGGAGTAGGCAGGGGAGGAGAGGACCCGGGCTACCAGCCCCGGAGATATAGAGCTGGCAAAACAGACCCCTAACGCTACACAACAAGCTGAGGGCTGCTGGAGGGCGGTGGGCAGGGGATGGGCAGGATGGGGGATGGGGGATGGGGGATGCGGACCAAGGAGGGCGCTCGTCCTGATGAGCACCGGCGGTTGTAAGTAAGTGATGAATCCCCAAATTCTACACTGGAAGCGAATATTACACTGTATGTTACCTGGAATTTAAATAAAAACTTGAAACTACAAGAAAGAAAAGACGAAGAAAAAAGAAGAAAAAAAAAAAAAAAGAGGAGCTGGCAGAGCTGCTAACGGACCCTGGGAACCGGAAGTAACATGTTGTGGGGCCAGAGCCAGTGCTGAGGAGGCCAAGTGAGGCCCTCCAGGGGGTGCTCCTGGGGGGGGCGGGGCGAGCATGCGGGGGCAGGGCTTGGGGACTGCGGGTCAGAAGGACAGACTGAAGGTCACCAGCCCACAGCAGGAGTCTTCACAAGGGCAGGGAAGATGGCTCAAGGGAAGAAGAACAACAGAGGATCTTAAACGGCTGGGAACCGTCTTCCCAGAAAAATGCCCACAGCGTACTCCTGGCATGAACACAAACACCATTTTGTATCCAGGGTGGGGGGTCCTGGATTCCCCCAAACCCAGCCAGCATCCCAGACTGAGGACCCCCCACCTCACCTCCCCAGAGCTGGGTAGGAAGCAGGAAAGGGCCACGGACAGAGTCCATGAGCATCTAGAAGCAGAAAAAGAGTAAAAACGGAGACAGAGAAAGGCAGGTGCCCGGGAGAAAGCTGGGAAGGGAGTCCTGCCCTCACCACTCTGAGACCCTCTAAGAAGACGTGCCACAGCCCTTGCGGGCAGCAGGGATGCCGTGGGGAGGCGCCTGGCAAGGAACAGCGGTCTGGGGGTCCCGGTGACAGGAGCTGCACACCTGCTACCTTCCTACCGGGAGCAGTGCCGCTCCCTCACCCAGACCCCCCCCCCAACACACAAGCCCCCCCTACCCCAGGCAGCCATGCGGGGACAAATGCCCCCTGCCCCCTGTGGGGAGAGCTGGAGCCAAGTCAGGGCTGCAGCAGGGGGAGGATGTGGCCGGCAGATCGATGTAACCATGGTAGCCAGCACCACCGGCTCGGCCGCAGCCCGAGCCCAGCACCGGGCATTACTGCAGGAGGAAGGAAGGAAGGGAGCCCTCCAGGGAGTGAGGCTCTAGCCCCTGGAAGCCTTTACTCCCGCTGCAGCTTCCTCTCCTGCCTTCCCCGGCCCGAGACCCCCGAGGACCCCGCGGGCACAAGGACCTTCTCCCCCCTCACCGCCCCGCCTGCCCCTGCTCCTTGCCCTCCCCTCCTAGGACACCTGTGCGCTGCCCGGCGTCCGGTCCAGCCCGAAGCAGCCCTGCTTCTCTCCCCCTCCTCCCAGCACCCGACCCGGCAGCCGTTCTCTCAAGAATGATGGGTAAATGTACAGACTTGGGGGCAGACAGACCTGGTTGGATCCCATCTCGGGCACCAACCGGCTGTGTCACCTTAGGCACACTAATCTCTGTAGGCTTCAGTTTTCCCATCTGTGAAATGGACGCAAACGGCTTAGCTCCCAGAGTGCCAGCGGTCGCTGACCAGAGACCCCCGGCCGCCCACGCGGGAGGTGGGGGCTGCCTCAGAGCAGCCAGGTTCCCCCTGACTCCCCGGGTGCTGGGCTGCACTCCCCTCCCCCGCCGCCCTCCGTCCGCAGCCACTGCCCCCGCCCACCTCATTATTAATTCATTAAGAGGAACTGGGCTCTGCACTCAGCTTCCTCGTTACCCCGCCCCTCCTGCTCCTAAGGGGCCTGGCCTCCCCTCCCCCACGAGCCACCCACTGGAAAGATGCTGATGGGGATGTGCCTCTCCTACAGGCCAGCTGTCACCCCATGACCACACCGTCCACATGCACGCTGGGCCACCAAAAGACATAGGGGAAGGGCTAGAAGCCTCCTGCACTCACTCTTCCCCAGGAGGCGCTGTGCCTTGGTTTCCCAGATTTTTAATCACACAACTGAAATAAAGTCACACTTCTGTCAGTGAGGGCTTTTTCCAATTTTTGCTTTTTTATCCCAAAAAGACAACCTGGGACCTCTTCCTAGACCCAGATAGATACCCAGCCTGGGAAGTTTCTAGCTTCTAAGCAGGCCTTCTCAGGGGTTCAGGGCTCAGGACAGAACCCCAGGTCAAAAAGACACTTGAGAGAGTTTTCTCATCTTCTAAATGGGGTGTGAGGGCTATGGGGGTACCAGCTTCGCAGGGTTGTCGTAAAGAGCAGAAGCCTTTGTCTGAGTCCTGTCCCCCTGGTTCAGAGGAGACCCAAGAAGGGCTGGGGGTGGAGGCCAAGCTATTGAAGCTCCTGGAGACTCAGTTTGTGAGTTAATGGAATTAATAAGACTTTCTCACAGGGTGGCCATGAGGATAAAATGATGAAACACTCAGCTCAGTGTCTGGAAGGCAGCCATGGGTTTAACACACAGGAGCTGTGCAATCGTGGACTCACACGGGGGCATCGCTGGGATGGGGCCACCAGATTCCCATCCTTCCCACCCAGGTGACAACGACCCTGCATTGCTGGTGCGGGGCAAGCAAGCACCAGCCCAGGAGTCAGGTTACGCGGGTTCTAGCCCACGCTCTGCTGCTTACTAGCTTCTGCGGCTTACTAGCAATGTGACTCTGAGCAAGTCACTTCCTCTTAAACCCTCTGTTTTATCACGGGTAAAATACAAGGGCTGTACTTTCCCTTTCCAGCAGCAGAATCCTTCAAACAAAATCTGATGTAGGATCCCAATATCATACATATAAAAGATAAAAGAAGTTCATTAGCATAATCTTATTTAAAAGCCTAAACTTTTAACATTCACTTTAAAAGTCAGTCAACGAAAACAATGAGTTTAACACGAAAATTGGGAAGAACAGAATTACCGTGGACAGAGGCAGCCGGATAATCAGCCCGAGCCTCCCTTCGTTTCTGTACACACCTCAGGTCTCTCATTGGGGTTAAGGTATGATTTGTAGCAATCTGACAGTGCGGGTATTTTTTTAATCATTTAAAATCTATTTTAAAATAAAATGTGAATCAAAGGTTTGCAACAAGAAAACCAGGACTCCCTGGAACAGTAATGAAAACCGCTGGGCCCTAACCGCCCCCTGCCAGCCAGGCCCGCACTCAGCCCTGGGGCTCCAAGGAAAGGGTGGTCACAAGAGCTTCTCCCAAGCCCCACCCCCCACCCGCCTACCCCCCAGTGGCTCTATGTCATCTGTCCCTGGCTGGGCACACCTGGATACTGCAGGGGGATGTCAATCTTGGGTCCGATGACGTAGTGGCCCTCCTCCAGGGTATGGGCTGTCACCGTTGTCCACTGACGGCAGGAGTGAATGAGCAGGATGTCTCGCTCACTGACACCCTCAGCATACTCCCCTGGGAGGCGAAGGACGGAAGAGGAAAGAAAGGTAAAGCAAACATTAGGAGGGGCAGAGACACAGACGGACGGGGGACAGCTCTCCCTGATCCTGTCCAGGTCAACAATGCTCAGGGGATAGGCAGTTTGCCAGCTGTGGCCTCAGGGCTGTGAGTCATGCCCTGTCTCCCAGGGCCCCCAACAGGGCCGCAGAAACCAGCCCCGCCATAGTCCTTCATTCACCACTGGCCTGGACCACCTGCTGTCCCAGGTCCAGGGCTGTGTGGGGCCCTGGAAGTGGGGATGGGAGGAGCACCTCCCAGCTGATGAGCCAGCCTTGCCCTCCAGGAGCACTTAGACCCATGGGGAGGAAGAAAGAGATGCGGACCGAGAAATGAGGCCACCTTGGACGTTGAGTGGAGGTGTCTGGGCACTCCCAGGGGGAGCAGGGAACTCGCTGCTGGTGCGGTGAGGCCTTGCTGAGCAGCAGACGCTAGAGCTGGGCCGCGGGACCAGCAGCAGAGTCTCAGCCCCCAAGTCAGTGCCTGAGCCAGGCAAGGAGGGCTTGTTGGCGGCACCAACAGGCTGAGACAGGGTTGTCCGTTGTGGGTCCCAGCCGAGGGCTCCCCCAGAGCCATACATCACTTGAGTCAGAAGAAGAGCAGGGCTTAGAGGAACGGATTCCTGCCTCTCCCGCGGGCAGCCCCTTCTCACCCATTGTCCCAGGAGGCTCCTACATTCAGGGGACCTCAAAGGAGCAGGAGGAATGTCGCAGATACCCCCCAGCCCCTCTCAGGCTGTTTCTTGGCTCTCCCTTTGTCAGCCCTTCACCCTCCCAGTCTCTGGAACACAGTGATGAGGTTGGGCCCCGGGGGGGGGGGGGGGTGGATGGGGGGG